>NC_089762.1:16696711-16711711 GCF_040412425.1 Macrobrachium rosenbergii
TGTGATTTGGACCCATCTGTATAAATCGCGTAATGTGAACGTTTTTGTCTTATGTGATCTATGGTTTTTTGTCTTTGGCGTTCTGGAGTATATGAGGAACTTTTTGATAAATATTTCAACTGAGTGCAAATCCTTATTTTATTCATAGTCCAATGGGGTGGTAACTTCACTGTTGAAGGTACTTGTATATCTATGTTCAGTGACTCAAACAATCTATTAGCTCTAATTGAGAAAGGAGGTGGATGATTGTTTATAAATATATCACTTAGATCAAATAGATTTTTTGTTGATGAATCACTTGCCTTGATTCTTAATGCACTTTTCATTGTTATGAGCTCTCTATGGACGAACAGTGGCAGTTCGCTACATTCGACTTGTACTGAGGAGGACTGGTGAGGATCTAAATGCTCCAGTGCATATTCTTAGTCATTCATTGTGAATTGGATCTAATATTTTCAGTGCTGCTTCTGACGCTGAACCATATATTTCATTTCTGTAGTCAATGATTGATAACACTGTTGCTTTATACAGTATGGTAAGAGTATGTCTATCAGCTCCCCAATTTGTGTGTGATAGTTTTTTAATTAGACTTAGCGCCCTTTTGCATTTTGATTTTATATAAGTTATATAGGCTTTCCAATTGAGGTGTGCATCAAATATTAATCTTAAAAATTTTGCAGTTTGGTTACTTGGTATATTATGGTTTCTGATTTTCAATTCTATTTCTTCACCTTTTTTCCAATTTTTATTTTTATAAAACATGACAGCTTGAGTTTTTTCTACGGAAAACCTAAAGCCTACAGATGAGGTCCATTCATCTATTTTTATTATGGTTTTATTAATCATTCGTTCTGCATGTTTTATGCGTGATGCCGTATAATATATGGCAAAATCATCCATATACAGGTTACTCTTAATTCCACTAAGGACACTCCCTTGTGGAACTCCATTTTCAAGTGGAAATGTCTTGGAATAGACATTATCTATTCTCACTTGGAAAGTGCGATCAGTCATAAAGTTTTTAATAAACTTAGGAAGATGGCCGCGTATGTTATTATTATGTAATGTTTTTAATATTGCATACTTCCATGTAGTGTAGTATGCCTTTTGGATGTCAAGAAAGACAGCTACTGTAATTTGCTTTCTTTCAAATCCTCTACGTATGTGGTCTTCCAAATTACATAGAGAATCTACTGTAGATCGATTACGTTGTGAGCCAAACTGGGAAGGAGTTAACATTTTATTTTCACGTATGTGCCATGTAAGTCGTGCATTTACCATTTTCTCCAACAACTTGCATAGACAACTTGTTGAAGATATTGGTCTATAATTGTTCACATTACTATGGTCTCTTCCAGGCTTTGGTATATTATGGCATTTCGCCATTCATCTGGAAACAAGTTTCTGAGCCATAAATGATTGTAAAGTTTTAATAAGTATGATTTTGCCAAAGGTGCTAGGTGGCAGATCATTTCAAAGCAAATATCACCTCCAGGAGCAGATTTATTGCTGTTCAAGAGAGCATATTCCAATTCTTCCATATTGAATTTCTTATTATAATATATAATTTCCTTTGTTTTAAAATTAAGTATTATAGATTCTGCTTTATTCTTTATTTTTCTGAAATGTTTGTCCAAATTTTGGTGACTACTTATTTTGGCAAAACTTTCCCCAAGTATGTTACTAATTTCGACGGGATCTAAAATTTTTTTGCCATTGTCTAATATAGCTTGTCTGGGTGGTCTACTGTTTGTTCTATTTATTTTTCGGAATTTTTCCCATACTTTTTGAATGGATGTTTCGCTTGTTATTTCCGATACATAGGACCTCAAAGATATTGTTTTACCTTTTATGACTTCCTTCTGAATTTAGCTGATATTTTATTATATAAAGGTTTTAATGCATCTATTTCTAATAGTACAATTGTCATTTTTAATATATTTTCTTCCAAGAATGGGTTTGATTTATTTATTTTATTGAATCTTCTGTTTAGAGTATCTAACCTTCTTGCTAAAGAGTGTTTTTCTCGTACCAATTCAGATAGATCATCTGACCACCAGGGAACTTTATGTTTTTTATTATGGGGTTTTGAATGAGGAATGGCTTTGTCTGCTGCCTTTTTAATGAAAGATACAAAGAATTCGTTTGTCTCACTGGGATTTCTCAAATAATCATATGTCTGGTGTGCAAGTTAAAAATATCCCAATCTGCTTTTTGCATGTTATAATGTGGAGAGTATGGTTTCGGTTTATTATTTAATAAGGATTTTATTATGGGAAAATGATCACTTGAATAGGAGTCATCACAAGTATTCCAGTCTAGTTTGTCAACTATATTTGTTGAACAAAGGGTGACATCCATTGAGGAACATGTTCCATGGGTTTTTGAGCAGTACGTATTTACTTCGTTGCCATTCAGACAACAGAGATTATTAGTGTTCATCAGTTTTCTATTTTCTCTCCATCTTTATCCGGTGTAATGTTGTTATAGTCCCATAGTGGGTTATGTGCATTGAAATCTCCTACAATTAATATGGGATTCTTAAAGTCTTTTATTATTTTCTGTAATATGTTTAAATCATACTTTTTATTAGGTTGGTTGTATAATTTAATATCAAATAAATTATTTTCTATTTTCACTGTCATTGCTGAAATTTGTAATTCAGCGTAATCTATATCTACTTTGTCGTATATCATTTTATTATGGACATATATTGCTGTTCCTAGTTTATTTTCATTTTCCTTTGATGTTGTGGCTAGTAGACATTTACCTATTTTTGGAACAAATTTTCCAACGTGTTGTATACATATAATCATTGGTTCGTATTCACTGATAAGTCGTTGGACTTCTCCTAAGTGCATTCTCGTTAATAATCCATTTATGCTCCACTGAATTATATAACGATTGAATGGTGTAATATGAGTGTGGTCAAATAACTCTAAATTATTTAAGTTGATTTTTTAAAAAATTTGTTATAAGTTAATTTGTATTTTTTTAGGTCTTGATTCATTTTTTGTCGTTTATTTTGACTTTCGTTGACTGTTACATTTTTACTATCTCGATTTAATTTTTCCATTTTGATTTTTTTTAGAATATCTACAACACAGATATGTTTTTCTTTGTTATATTCTAAATGACCAATACGCATACAACCTTCTTCATGAGATTTGATGTTTGTTTTTTCCTTATTCCTATACCTCATGAAATTTCTTATGGTGTTGGTTAGGCTTTCTTTAGTTATAGTTTTATTTTTGTGGCACATTGCTACAAAGCATTTACTACAACCACGTGTCTTCATGTTCATTAGTTTGTTGTTCCTTCTTGGTTTTTCTTGTGGTGCCTATAACTGGTGATGGGTGAATTTCTTTGCTTTCATCGTAGTTATCTGTGTGTTGGTTTTCCATTTCACCTGAATTTTGTGATTCTGCTCCCAGAGGTATTATTGTTACTATGGGAGACAGTGGAATGTTTGGTTTAGAGTTCTGTTGCTGAACTTTAGCTTTTGGTGAGATTGGTGGGTTATTACAGCTTTGTTTGGTGGAATTAGGTGGGGTCTTATCTAGTTGCCTCTTCCGAGTTGTGTTATCCATTTTGTTACATTCTTGTGATTTTAATTCTTCTTCGTCTTTCTCTATATCAATATTCGTATCTATTTCTGGTAAGGAGGTAAATCTATTGTCAACTGTGATATTGTCATTGTTATATGAAATCTCCATTGAAGAGCTCTTTTGATCATGTATTTTTTTTAGTGATATTTCTTGATTTTTATTGCCATTCACTTCAGTTTGGGTATTGTTTGATTTTGAAGTATCTGCATACCTAAATTTCTTAGCTGGGTCATTCAATCCTCTCACTTTTAGTTCTAACTTTGCTTCCCTAATCGACATTCCAGTTCGTTCTTGTAGTAATTTAAGTCCGGTATTGTAAATATAGAATGCACCTGTTTTTAGATCGGGCATGACGTTCTAGGCCACAATTTATGCATTTTGGTTGGCCACAGTCCCAGCGTGTTTTATGTTCTTGCGAACTGCAACAGGCACATCTGGGAAAATTTCTGCATTTGATGGCTGTATGGCCATATTTGCAACAGTTCTTGCATTGCATGGGTTTGGGAACATAAAGTCTTAGTTCCCTGTTTAATCCAAGTATTTTAATTTTCAAGGGCAAGGTTTGGCCACTGAACTTTATTCTTGCTATTTTGATGGATTTATTTTTGTCTTTCCTGCTTGGCACCTCATATAGTTCGCAGTCTTCAACATTGTTGTATCTTTTCTGTAATGAATCTAGAAACTTTGATTTGTTTTGTATTTCTTCTTCTAGATTTGGTAACATCTCTGTGCCTTGTACACTGTTCACGGTATCATGCCTTGTGACGCTTATATTTATGTTCTCTTTGTTTTTGATATTTTGATAATTTTCTGACTGGATTCTGGTTGTTGTTTCAACCAGCCATTCCCTTTTTTTAATTTGTCTTATGCTCATCTCTTGTGATGGGCATCGGTTCAACAAGTCATTTTCCAATTTTAGTAAGGATATGTTTTCGTCGGTTTGTAAATTCAAAAACCTTGACCAGTTTTATTCTCCAAAAAGGGAATGAAAGTGAACCAAGGTTGAGTCTGGTCTATATTTTCTTTTATTTATTCTTTTAGGCTCCAAAGGGCCCACAGTTGGAAAGTTTGAACTATTTTTTGTTCCTTTTTTTGATAGGGACACAGGCACAGAAACATCTGGCTCAAAGGAGAATGGTTCCATTGTAACAATGCCAGGTCCTCCTTTTACAGGGACATCCTTTTTCTCTCATGGGTCATCAACATTTGGACAATTTTCGATCTCCAAGGTGGGTGCAGAGGTCGTCATCTGTGCCAAAACAGTATCATCAGAGGGCCCATGGGTACCAGATTCTTTATCGTTACTATTCATAAAGATCGAAAAAAAATAATAAACTTGAAAACTTTAGAAAGATATCAATAGCCTTTCATGGGGTTTATTCTTCCACTAATGGCACAAGTGAGAGCCGACTCCGAAATGTTCGCCCCCTACCCTACCCCACAGGGGATGGCACAATACGATTAGAGTGGCCCAAGTGTAAGCCAAACCTGCTTGCTAGGACTGAGAGTATTACAAGAATACAATCATCCCCCACCCTAATCGTATTATGGGCAAACCAGATAGAATGCCGAGAGTTCTATCTCCAGAACCAGACCCCCATGGAATCCGTGGTCTAGCCCTAAAGAACAGTTCCGCCTTACAGCTATCAATCTGATAACTCTCAGGTCTGAACACTATCGAGCAGTTGATGATCCCACCACAGTTTTCACTATTTAGCCTCGGATATAAACCCATTTCCAAATATGATATCTTTTCCTGTTTATCAGGTCCAATAAATTTTAGTAAAAGTGGAAAATTCCACAAAGATTAATCCAAACAAATATACAATGGCATATGGGGGTCTTGGACTTAAACCCGGGAGTAGATTCCTGGGGTTCAAGAGCCCCCTCACCACGTCAAGGTGGTCCCAAAACGAAGGGGGTGGGTGTATAACTGAATCACGAAAATATGAAACGTGATGAATATGTAAACAAAGGCAATGCCACGAAAGAAAGTGAAACAATGGAGTGGTGTTAGGCCTTTTGACTTACTGTCCTTTACTTAGCAGACTGATAGAAATATAAAAATAAGTTTGTAAAGAAAGCTCGTATAAATGACAGATGGGGATCATAAAGGAAAATATGTACCTGGAATCCAACACAATTGACGAATTAGTAGACCTACCAAAACAGGGGTAAATATTTAAGAGGCTTTACAAAAGATTAGGCCCAACAACTCGGAAGTAGGGACAAGTCAATTAAAAGATTATACAGGGAAAAATACTGACCACCAAAAAATGACCATGAAAAAATAAGCTGATTACATATGTTGTAAAAGTACAATTTAATAATTCTCCTTATGGTAAACAACAATTTTTGCAAAGTGAACATTTTTGCAAAAAACATATTAAACATACAAACACACAGAAAATATATATAAGGTAACTAATTAGTAATTATGTCAATGATTTTATCTTTAAGGTAATTCTTGAACATTTTGCTAATACAGGGATCCAAATAATACACGCCAAGGCTAAGGTTAAAATTACAACTGGTAGTAAGCTGTAAGATAGCAGATTCTAAAAGATTTCGTGACGAGAAATCTTTCGATCTGGCAATCACTGAACTTTCACTTAACGAAACGAATATTGCATTGGATGTTTGGCCAGTTTTGACAGAATACATATGCTGTTTAATTCGTACTTCTAAACCCTTACTGGATTGGCATGGAATTTTATATATTATGTTATTGCTTTCCTTAGGGATATTTTTTATTAACATTCAGCTTAGTGTGTTATTATAAGGTAAAACCTTGTTGACATTAAAAGACTTTAACAATGATTTTATGGTTTCAAAACCACTAAAATAAGGCAAGCTAAGAATGTTCTTAGGGGTTTCTTTCTCCATGTTACTTTCACTATAAAACTTTTTGTCGGCTTTATTATAGCAAATATCTATTATAAGTGAAGGATAACATATATCTGTCCCTATTTTTCTTATGTATTCGATTTCTTGATCCAGTTACTGGGGACTGAGAATGTGCAAAGCTCATAAAAACATAAAAGAAAAAATTGATATTTTGATATTAAGGTGGTGGCCTGAATAAAAACGAACATAAGTTGTTGGTTGGTTTCCTATAAATACTGACTTTGCATTGAAATGGTTCTCTATGTATTAAAACATCTAAGAAAGGGAGGCAACTGTCTTTTTCTAATTCTAAAGTAAACTTAATGGATGGTACCTGGTTATTCAAATTAGAAAGTAAATCATTTACATCAATACCAGCAAGCAAAACAGCTAAAATATCGTCAACATATCAATACCACTTTAAAGGAGTATAAATTAGGTAAATATCGTTTTTCAAAGAATTCCGTAAACAAGTTTGAGAGGAGTGGGGATAAAGGACTGACCATTGCCATACCAAATATTTGTTGGTAGAATTCGTCTTTGAATATAAACTTACAATCACAAATGCACAACATAGTGAGTGAAATAATGACTTACAGGCAGAAATAATTCATGACGGAATAGTTCATTTAAGGTACTTTAAAACAGAATCTATAGGGACTTTAGTAGAAAGAGAACAAACATCAAAACTAACAAATCTATCGGTGGGGCAAAAGGTAATTTTGTTTAATTTATCAATTAAATCTAGAGAATTATATATGTGAGAGTTCCAAGTAATGGAGATAAGAGCTTGGTAATATATTTTGAAAGTTTACATGATATTGAGCCAACAGTACTGAAACAGGTCGCATAGGATTATTTTCTTTGTGCGTTTTTACTAATCCGTACAACTAAGGTAAAGAGGGAAATTTTACTGACAACTGCCCTATTAGTTCTTTTTTATCTTTAAGGATTTTTTCACTGGGCTACTGAAATCTTTTAGGACTTGATCAGGGGGGATTTTTTGTTAGTTTTTTCTAAGTCGTATCATAATCCAATAGGGCATGCATAAGTGATAAGTTGTCAGCATATCTAAATTTACAATACTATTCGATTTATCAGCTTTTGTGATGTGGATTGTATCGTCTTCTTTAAGATCGGTCAAACTTTTCATAAAACGAGCAGGGAAATTACTTTCATAACACTGGCAGCTCCATAAACAATACCTTTAATTGTCAACACGATTTTGAGGAAGATCACGATATTTTTCGAATTTACATAGGGAAGACGAGATCGTTAAAGCAGAGGGACTATTCGATTTAAAGAAGGATAAACCATATCCAAGTGGACTAACAACACTTTCACTTATTTGTTTACTTGATAAGTATTCAACACAATCAATACGTGCACTATTAGTCCAGTCACTGCTATCAATAAGGTTTTTTTTAGTTTTCTGCCAGTTTCCTTGTTAGGGCATCTGTAGTCCTACGAAGTTTTCCGTAAATTTCTTCTCGCAGCGGGTCCTTCCAATCAACCGGGATAGATTGATGAATGAAATTCTGGCTTTCTCTAATTCCTTAAATTTTTCTTTCTCTTCTTACTTTGTGGCTGCTATGTGGCGTTTTAACATGCATGTTGTTTGCTGACGACATTGTGTTATGCAGCATCAACAAAGGGGTAGTGGAGTCAAACTAGAGCAATGGAGGAAGGTACTCAAAGACAGGATTAAAGATCAGTAGGAAGAAGACTGAATACCTAAGTTTTAATGAAGATCAAGACTCCGAGATTAGTATGGAAGGGACAAGGTTGAGCCTAGTAGAAAAATTTAGGTATTGGTTCAACAGTGGCTGATGATGGAAATCTAGATGTAGAAATAACACACGGAGTGCAGGCTGGATGGAAAAACTGGAGAGAGATGTCAGGTGTCTTGTGCGACCGAAGAACCAACTTAAAGGTTAAAGGAAGAGTGTATAAAACAGTAGTGAGACCAGCTTTGATGTATGAAGCAGAAACATGGCCGATAAAGAGAGTGCAAGAGAAGAAATTGGATGTGGCATAGATGAAAATGCTCAAGTGGATGTGTGGAGTAACAAAAATGGACAGGATCAAAAATGAAAGAATAAGAGGAACCACTAAACTCGTAGAACTATCAAAGAAGGCCCAGGAAAGAAGACTGCAGTGGCATGGCCATGTGATGAGAAGGGATGAGACATGTAGGGAGGAGAGTGATGCAGATGGAGGTGCCTGCTGGGAGAGCAAGGGGAAGATCGAAGCAAAGGTGGATGGATATATGGATGTAGTTAAAGAAGACCTGAGAGACAAACAATTGTCAGAGAACGGCGTGTTTGACGGAGACAGGTGGAGGAATAATAATAATAATAATAATAATAATAAAAATAATAATAATAATAATAATAATAATAATAATAACAACCTTTATTCCAATAATACATTGGGTTTTCTATTTACATCAGGTCATCAACCAAGGTTAGAAAGCATACATTAAGGCTATTAAAACAATAAAATCACAGCACACACATACATATATATATCTATATATATACATATACATATATACACATACACATACATATAGTTACATAAAACTCGAATTAGGAAAAATCGCAATCTTGGTCATAAAACATTGTTCCTAGAACAATAATTAGTAAAATTACACCAACAAAAACGCCCTCATAGATAAATGGCATGTCTTAAAAGCGGTAATTGACGTGAGACGTGGCTAATGTCAGGTACGGTTGTTTCCTATAAAACTTATCTACGAAGATTAACCATCGTTTTAAAAGATGTTTTCTTAGTTTATTTTTGAAAGATCTTAGGATTCTTTCGTCTTTCAATGAGCCAGGTAAATTATTCCATAACTGTGGACCTTTAGTATTTATTTCCCTGGATCCTATATCGGTATTGGCTCTTCTAGACACTAGATTATTTCCTTGTCTTGTAGTCATCCCTGTCACTGAGTCAACGGTTCTAAAATTATAAAGCCAGTTCGGAAAACACCTTTAAAACTTTAAAAACAAAAACACAGACATCAAAAGTGTACTTGTTTTTCACCTTCAACCAACCCAGTTCTAGTAAAATTGGAGATATATGATCATATTTTCTCACTGTACCCATGGCCACCCAAGCCGCAAAATTTTGAAGTTTTTGTACTCGTTGCATAAGGACGTTGCTTGTTGAACCCCATATTATAAAGCAGTAATAAATTAAACTTAATACTAACGATTGCACTACGATTAGGCGAGTTTCTGTCGAATAAATTTTTAGTCTATTGAGATAAATAAGTGTCCCCATAACTTTTCTGTGCAGTTCATCAATATGTTTTTCGAATGTCATGTGTTTATCGAAGTGCACTCCAAGATTTTTTACGGATTCCATAGGTTCGATGATGGCTCCATTAAAATTGATTTTGATGTTATCCCCGATTTCGGATAGATATTGCCTGGAGCCTAGGAATATACATTGCGTTTTACTTTCATTCAACAATAGGCCATTTATTTGAAAATACATCTGCACGCTATATAAAATCTCCTCAGCTTTGCGTATTAAATCTTCCAAGTTATCAATATAGCCATCAATTATTATTTGAGTGCCATCAGCATGCTGAACAACGAAACAGTCACTTAAAAAATTTCCCAGGTCATTTACATAGATGTTGAATAAAATTGGTCCTAGGATTGAACCTTGAGGTACACCAAAACCGACGTTTTTGGGGGTTGAGACAACATTTTTGAATCTGACAGATTGTACTCGATTACGTAAATAGTTTGTGAACCAGGATGGATCAATATAAAGTGTCTGACATTTACCCAGCAAAATTTCATGGTTCACACTATCAAAAGCTTTCGACAGATCGAGAAGTAGTAAGAGGGAAATTTTCTTCTTGGCTATGTTATCGTAGATTTTATCCGATATTTTTAATAGTGCTGTTTCCGTTGACAGTTTTGGTCGAAAGCCATGTTGACTCTTAGAAATGAGGTGATTACTTTCCAGGTATTCAGTTAACTGATTTGATACTATTTTTTCTAATATTTTAGATAAGACCGGGAGTAAAGAAATTGGCCTGTAATTAGAAATTTTATCCCTATCTCCGCTTTTAAAATAAGGAACAACATGGGGATTTTTCCACGTTTCTGGGTAGATATTAGTTACGATAGGTGTATTAATAATTATAGTAATATAAAATAAAATTATATATAGAGTATCTTTTATAAAACGTAGCGGTATGCCATCGGATCCGTACGCGTTTGACTCTTTGAGAGAACTAATGACTAGAATGATAGTATCACAGTCAACAGGTGACGGTTTAAAAGAATATAACTGATTGTTTGGGAATGTATTCATTTCATCGGTTTGTGCTCTTCTATTATTATTCCTGGCCAGTTCTTTTTGCGTTCTTTCATATGTCTTTCTTCCTATATTCGCAAAATACTCATTAAATTTCTCTGCCTTGTCAATTAAATCTTCATTTTCTATTTGAGATTCTTTATTAGTATTATTGGGCAGAATTGAACGCACTATTTTCCAGGAAGTACGTAAGTTATTCTTATTATTTTTAAGTTCGTTCCTGTAGTGTTGTTTCATACTGTTATCCATTTCAATTTTTACTTCCTTCTTTTTCTCTTTAAAAATTATTTCTCAATATTGTATTATTCCTATCCTTCTTGATATCGTTTTGTAGTTTATCTCTTATTATTATATTTTGTTTGATGTTATTAGTTATCCAGGGTTTAGGGGCGGGTGATTACTTTCGTTACTATTGAGCACATTTATCAATACATTTGGTTAAAACATTCGTTAAAATTTGTACTTGAGAACTTACATTATCAGTGTTTAAAATACCATTCAAAGTGGGTGTTTCTTTCATCACCAAATTACAAATACTCGCTTGAGAATAGTTCTTGAGACATCGGAAAGTGTTATGAATGGGTTGTTTCTTAGGTTTACGTAAGTTTAAGGTAACTATGATAGCTTCGTGGTCGCCTACTGGGCTTGGAATAACGTCCGAATCGAGTACCATTTCCTTATTATTAGTAATTAGTAAATCTATCAACGTTGCTGAGTCTGAAGTTACTCTGGTTGGTTTTGTAATGAGTTGGTGTAACTTTACGTTATTTACAATTTTATTCATTTTGTTGTCTGTTTTGAGCAAGTCGTCGTTAAAATCTCCAAGTATAAAAATAGGCTTGTTTCGTAAAATTACGTTTTTAAAAGAATCGGAAATATAATTAACGGTAATTTACGGTGTTGTACCGATAACCATTTAGCTTCAATGCCCTCCTGTTTTTCAATGCAATTATTTATTACATTTACCTTTAAATAATCTTTGACATATATGCAAACTCCACCTCCTCGGCCATGATCATCTCGATAAAGTTGATAAGAGGGAATATTAATATATGCATCATTCATATAAGGATATAGCCACGTTTCACTCCACACAAAAAATATCAAAATTGTCTTTTTCCAATAAATGTTCAACTGCATGTTTATTGCTTAAAAGTGATTGTGCATTAATATATATAATAATTATAAAATTACGGCGATTGGTAGACCTAAACTCTTCGGCACTATCATCTTGGCCATCTTTCTAGTACTTTTGCAAAATACTACATAATTTGCTCTTATGACCATATTCGTGGCAGTAATTACATTTTAGTTTATGATCGTATCTACAATTTGACTGTCTGTGGTTGTATTCACCACAGTTGTAGCAACCTCTTCCGTATGCCGGTCTATTGTCAGAAAATTATTCCTGGGAGGATAACGATTAAAATGGTTCAAACTATTGTTTTTTTGTCTATTCCTAACACTATGAGTCTCAACTTGATCTCTCCTATTATTTCCAGTTCTCAATTTATATGGCATTGGATGGCTGGGGTCACTTCCATATCTAAAGTTTCTAAGGTTTCTTGCATTGTGATTTCCATAGTTATTCTCTATTACAGATCTCTTTCCACTATTGTTTTGTTTGTGTGCCATCCATTTAGTCTCATTCCGGTTTTCTCTAACAATACTACCCTGAGATGTGGATACGATTGCATCCAATAACCTGACTGCTCCTATTCTACTTAAATTATCATATGACAGACCATCTTTGTTATCATAGCAGTTTTCATCTATGTCTCCCGTTCCAAGCCTGAAATAGTTCTAGGTCCCAATGTAAATAACACCGTTGTCTTGACACCAGCCAAGCAACTTAGTATTAAAATCATTAATTTTGTTAACAAGATCATCTGATTTCAAGCTTGGAACAAGCTCACATATTTTAATGCTGATATGTTCATTTTTACTTTTCAACTCTGCGACAATTTCTCCAATTTCATTCAAAACCATCTCCGACACATAATTTTTCCCCAAGAATTTCCTGAGCACCACCATAGATAATACATTCGCTTAAGGGGTGATCCAGATTTTCCTCTATCCATGACTTAATTAGAGACATATTTGCTTCAGGGAGGGTCCTAATTAGAGTGTTTTCTTTAAAGTCACTTCTTCTTACTTCCTGTAAACTCGAATCTCCTATAAGCAACGTTTTCTACTCATCTAAAATAGAACCAAGTCTATCGCCATGACCATCACTTCTTTCGACACTCTTCTGTAATGCTTCTTGCAGTGTTTTGATTTTTCTCCTCTGCTATAAAGACTAGAGTTTTAAGTTCTGGATTTCCAAAAATGTCCTTTTCTCTCAGGTTGTTGTTAATGACATAAAAGTTATCACTTGTTTCTGTTACGAATTTTTTAAATTTCCTCAGTAGTTCTGAATATCGTCGGTCTTCATTTTCCCCTTCTAGATCAGGTGACATTACCTGGTATGTTGTTGCTGCTTCTAGTGGTGATCCTTGTAAGTTCGAATAATAAAGCATCAGTTTATCAATTAGTTTTTCCTTAGTCGTCCAAATCCCACTTATTTAATTGACTACAGAATTTTTGTATTTCACCTTTTGTGTGATTTCGATGTAGAACCTCCCAAGTTGGATTCCTTAAGGTAGACAGCGGTGGATGATTTTTCGACGAGGTCCCAGCTGTCGCTCCTCGTAACACTTGATCGTTATTTTCTTCTGCAGTTGTTCGACTGGACATTTTATATATTTGCTCACAGTGTAAATGTTCCTAAGATTAAAACGTGTTTTAGAGGATAAGTGTACTGGGTTTTAGTCTCATATGAGAAACAGCAATGCTATTTCTGGAGAGTGTTAGTAGTGACGTAATCAGGTCTTAGTGCGCATGCGCAATTAAGGTAAATTTTGAAGAGGAAGTCTGTACTATTCTACTAAAATCTCTAATAGTTTAATCAACTAAGTACGAAATAAAAAGTATCTATATTACGACACGATCACGTTCACTACACTTTCACAGACACAGTCCACACGTTTTTGTGGTCCAAAGCACTGGATATTCCAAACAAATTAGAAGAATAAGGAGCGTTTGTAATGGACGTTCTGATGTAAACAAAGAGAGAGAGAGAGCTGTCAGAAGCATCGACCCCAAGTGCAGAAGTGGGAAAAGACGCAGAGAAAAAGAAAAAGATATATATATATATATATATATATATATATATATATATATATATATATATATATATATATATATATATATATTATATAATTTCTTTCCTGTGTATATTTATGTATGTATATATATATATATATATATATATATATATATATATATATATATATATATATATATACATACATATATACATATACACATACACACATATCAGACAGGAAGGCGGACAGGAATGATCTTGATTGGTTTTTTATCGTGTTTTATTCACAACGTTTCATAATCCTTGTATTAAAAAATTAGAAAAATAACACTGCTAATGAAAATCACAGAAAAAATACACAAAGGCAGTCAGAACTTAAAAACCGACAATCGGTTAAAGAGGGAAATTTTACACAAAGGACATCGAGGAACAGGTAAGATGCTGAGAAATTAATTAATTAAATTTAAAAACACTACAAGGTTGGAATCACAAAGAAGAAAAAATCAAAGGTATGGAGCCAACCTGTCAGTATGATAGAAAATAAGCTGTACAAAAGAAAAACAAAATAACACAAACATTATTATTACAACAGGTATAGAGGAACAGCCGAAGTGTGACTGTTCAATTTTGGAACAAGCTGTTATCATTAAAGACTCGAGTATTGGTAGTGCCAATTGGCTCTAAGTTCATCTAATTATCCAGAAAATCTTTGTTTTCAATGGGAGTTTTACAAACTTCCTTATGACTTTTAATGTTAGATTGTTCGAGGTTAGAGATCTTTAACCCTGTACAAAAACGTACCCCCCTATGAGAATCCATTCGCACTTTTAGAACTTCGAGTCATTTGGAACTAAAGATGCTGTATATATGTATATGTGTGTGTATATATATATATATATATATATATATATATATATATATATATATATATATATATATATATATATATATATAGAATCCATTCAGCGCTTTATAGAACTATAGTCAATTGGAACTACTGATGTTATATATATA
>NC_089762.1:16714211-16746711 GCF_040412425.1 Macrobrachium rosenbergii
AAATCAGAACTTAAAAAACGATAATCGGACTAAAGAGGGAATATATATATATATATATATATATATATATATATATATATATTGGATATATATATATATATATTACCTGGGCATAACTATATATATGACTTTTTATCACATTACCTCAGCAATGATTCATATACAATCATTTCAGCTACAAACGTCCTTTAATATCCATTTCATCAACACACAATCACGTGTGGAAATAATATATTTTTTCATATATGATAACCCTCTCGAAGGGGAGAATTTTGTTAGTTGATAATAAGTTCGTCGTCCCGTGGGCTCGAACCAGCGAAGGACAAGAACTCAGGACTACAGTGGACGCATTTAACCCACGCGGTAACATATATGAAAATATATTATTTCCGAGGTAGAGCGAATTGGATATTAAAGGACGTTTGTACCTTACTGATTATATATATATATATATATATATATATATATATATATATATATATATATTTACATATATATATGAAAAACCTATAGGTCACAAGTATGTTATGAATTACAATAGCCTGGTCCAAGAAGTGTGTAAAGGTTCTGTAAGCAATGTATCGGGTTCAGGGGATACCTGGCTGGAATTGCTAAAGCTAAACTGTAATGATTCAGTTCGGAATTATCAGAAGGGTACTTATGCAGTAAATTTTGTTGACAGGGTCGATGAAGATAATTCAGTTGCTACTGTCGGGGACATTTGTAGATATTCAGAAGCAGATTTACAGGCTTGGAGGCAGGTTTTTAAGGATCATTTAGCCAATGCTGATTTTAAAGAATATGTTGAGGGTGTGGAAGATGTTCTGGCTGAGTTTGCGAACACAGTCGCACTTAAAGGGGATAAGTTAGGGTTAACAAAATATGTTAGAACACAAGGTTTATTTAGAGGATAATGCTAAGCCTAATTTTGTCCCTTTGTATAGGATTCCTTTTTAAGATTAGACAACAGGTAGAGCAAGGGGTTAGTAAGTGGGAGGAGTAAGGCATTTTTAGGCCCAGGTCCTCGCCTTTTAATTTTTCGTTGTTAGCAGTGCCTGAAAAGGATGGTTCAGTCCGAGTTTGTGTGGACTTTAGGAAGTTGAACGAGAAAACCATTCCTGATCATTACCCTTTGGCGTGTTTGCCAGATTTATTTGTCGAGATTGGGGGCAAGAATATTTATTCTTCAACTGATCTTATACAAGGGTACTTGCAAGTACTGCTTAGCGAGGAGAGTCACAAGTACATGGTTTTCTCTTTGCCGAAGGGGCATTATGAGTTCATGCGGATGCCGTTTGGTTTATCAGATAGTCCTATGACATTTACTAGGCTAATGAATACAGTTTTGCATGGATTGCTAGGGAAATCCATATATCTCTACATGGATGACATATTAGTTGCCAATGATTTGGAAGAGGAATATTTAGAGGTTCTTAGGAAGGTTTTTAGGAGGCTTAGGTTTGCGGGTTTGAGGATAAAATTAGCTAAGTGTCATTTTCTGAAGAATCAGATAGTATATTTGGGTCATGTCATTTCTATGGAGGGTTTTAAAGCAAATGAGGAAAAAGTTAGGGCAATTGTAGATTTTGCTGCTCCCAAGAATAAGAAACAGATTCGGTCTTTCTTAGGCATTACTGGATTTTTTTGTAGGTTTGTGAAAGATTTTTTCTACTTTAGCATCTCCTTTAACAGATGTCCTGAGTGATGATGTGCAGTTTGTATGGGGTGATGGACAGCAATCAGCTTTTCAGAAGATTAAGGATGCCTTAGTTAATCTCCAAGTTGGTGACAGATGCCAGTCACGATGGTATAGGGACCTGCCTTATGCAGGAGTTCGATGGAAGACTCCATCCAATTGCATTTTACAGTAGGAAGTTTAAGACATGGGGTAGTAATGAATGGCTATGGTCGGTAGTGAACAAAGAGGCCTTTGCTATATTATCTAGTTTGGTTCATTTTAAGATGTTATTGATGGGCAATCAAGTAGAGGTTCTTACAGATCATAAGCCGTTGTTGGATCTTTTCAATGAGCCAGATCTTTTCCCTAAAAGAGCTAGGTGGTATCTGACAATCAGGGATTTTGATGCCAAGCTTAGGCATATAGAGGGTAGACATAATGTTGTAGCGGATGCCCTTAGTAGAAGTTTTTCTGATGCAGATGGTACTCATGTATATTATGTATCTGGGGATTGCATAGACTGGGACATTAGTTTAGTCGAATCTAAACAGGATGAGGATGAGATTTTGGCAGACACAAAAACATTTCTTAGAGGGAGAATTAGTTATGAAGGGTTATAAGTTGCCTTTTGCAAGTCTTGAGTTAGAGGGTAATTTGTTAGTTAGGAAGATTAGATACAGACTGAGAAGTAGTGAGGATAAGGGTGATATGACGCAAATAGTTGTTCCTAGGAGTTTAGTACCTATGGTTCTGGATATTGTTTCCTGTAGGTCTGGCAGTCTGCATTTGAGTATTGAGAAGACTTATCAGAATACATATGGATAATTCTTTTGGAAGACTTTGTGAGAGGTTGTTCAATTTGTAATGCGTGTAAGCCAGAGGGTCGTTTCTTGTAAATGGGGTTCATTTCCTATTCCAAGCAGACCGTTTTATAGAATCCATATGGGCATGTTATCCAATTTCTGTGAATCTAGTTATGGCCATAGGCACCTGTTGGTATTTGTTGACGAATTAACTAGGTTTGTAGAGATTTTTCCTTTGAAGCATAAAACAGCAGAGGAGGTGGCAGTCGCATTTTTAATGGATATATTTGTCGTTATGGGGTTTCTGGGGTGCTGATTACAGATAATGGGAGAGAATTTGTGAACAAGACGTTAGAGTGTCTTGCGGACGTAAGGGGCAAACAGAAAGTCACTATTATTCCCTACAGACCAGAAGCTAATGGGCTATGTGAACGGGCAAATAGGAAGGTAACTGAGGCTGTCAATTCTATGGTTAGTGATAACACTGGAATGTCTCCCAGTGAAGCGCTGTTTGGCTACCCAGTGCAGGGCGCAATTGATTTATTACCTATTCCACTGGGTGATGATACAGTGAAACAGCTAGTCTCTACTGCTGAAGAGAGATGTGTGCATCTTGCTAAGAATCTTAAAGTTAAAACTCAGGATATGGTTGACAGGAGCAATGCAAAGCCGGATAGAGTTAAAGTTGCTGTGAGAGATAGGGTTTTTGTGAAAATAAATGTTAGGAATCAACTGAACTATAAGCTAGGTCCTAAATTTGAGGGTCCTTTTCAGGTTGTAGAATAAAGAAGGGGAACAAATTTGTGGTTCAGGATAAAAATACGGGGGTGTTTCATTTGACACATATATCTAAAATTAAAAAGACAGGTCAATGGGAATCTTATGGGTTAATTCCTGTGATGTACTGTTGTTTCTCATAATTTTTTCTCTGTTTTTTAATGGGTTTTAAAGAGGTGTGACTTGTAGTTTTTTTTTTTTCTAACTGGGGAGGAGTCGGCCAATAGTTATACAAATCTTTCATGATAAGGTATATTTGCAACAGCAGTATCTTTATGCTCATAAACACTGACTGGTTAGGGTGCAAGAAGATGTTAGTCCATAACCAGACTCCTTCTGACTGTGTCTTTCGAACGTTCCAACATGAGTGCAAGGTGGCCTCTATGAAGACTATCAACACAGTGTTCTGTAAGAGCCATGAGGTCTCCATCCGGTGCCATAATTAATCGGATACATTTCTTCAACGAGGATCCCGTCTCCTTGATGCTGCGTGTAGACTGGTCACGCCGAGGTTTAGAGTTCTGGGCAAGAGTGTCTTCAACTCTACTACTCTTATCTTCATGCGGCATCTTCATGGGGACCATCAAGCTGTTTCAGTGCCACCTTCAAGGGAAGTGATCACCACAATTCCACCACTTCCTCTAATGCCAGAAGACGAACTTTTCCCTATCCCAAGTCAGTACCTCCTCATTGCTATTTTATCGGCGATCGGGGCCTTTGTCGTCATACTCTGCGTGAAGTGGGGTATGTGTCGTGCACAAAAACTGTGTGAGTAAACCCTCACGGGAAGACCAGCCTGCCTGGGGTGTGGCTGTCCATATGGTGCACGAATCTGGAAATTAATAACTGCTATTTCCCTAGTGCTGGGGGCAGCACTTCTTTGGGTGGCCAAGCATCTGAAAAGCCTATAGGTCACAAGTAAGTTATGAATTACAATACACAGTGAATGCTTAATTAACAAGTGTGGAGGAAAACTCTCCCAAAATCTTTGAGAGAATGTTTAGTCATTATCTGACGCATTTCCTAATTAAGTAAAATTGTGGCGTCAGGTTTCTAGAGACAGGGGAACAGGTCACATGACTTCGTAGGTGCGTTCGTCAGAAATGTCCAGGTTCCGGTGGAAATGTGTATGTGCATTTCTTTAGAGCGAGTCCCAGGGTGTGAATTGATTAGATATGGGAAAAAGAATCTTTGGAAGACCAACACTGAACATTATTAGAAGTATTCAAGTGAGGACTTTGTGGTTTGAGATTTATCGTTCAAGACTGAGCATAGTTGTTTGGAGATGTTTCACTGAGAAAGAGGTTGAGAATGTACTCATTGGGAATGTGCTGGACTTTGACTTATTTTGACCTATTGCGAGTTACAGTGTAAGACTATAATGTGAATGATCTTTTGGGAACTTTAATATTCCATTTTATTCCATCTCTTATTTCTTGCAATCTAGTTATTTTGTGTAAAGCTTGTTTCGCTGTAGACCTGAGAGAGAGAGAGAGAGAGAGAGAGAGAGAGAGAGAGAGAGAGAGAGAATGCAGAGTGAGTGAGTACTGACATGCACCACCAGCAGCCTTTGATGCGGTCACTACCGATGCTACCAATAGAGGGGACGTCTCGACTTCATAGTAACAGGCAAGCAATGAAATTGCCTCTCGACTGGGCTATATGTATGTGTGTGTATATATATATATATATATATATATATATATATATATATATATATATATATATATATATATATATATATATATATATATATATATATATATTCACATATGTATAATATATTATATATATGTGTATATATAAATATATATGTGCATATACAAATATATATATATATATATATATATATATATATATATATATATATATATATATATATATATATATATATATATATATATATATATATATATATATATATATATATATATATATATATATATATAAGCCAGTTGAGGCAATTTCATTGCTTACCTGTTACTATACAGTCGAAACGTCCCCTCTATTGGTAGCATTGGTAGTGACCGCATCAAAGGCTGCCGGTAGCGCATCTCAGTACTCACTCACTCTGCATTCTATCTCTCTCTCTCTCTCTCTCTCTCTCTCTCTCTCTCTCTCATTCTACATCGAAACAAGCTTTACCCAAAATAATTTATTTGACAAAATCTAACATAACTAGATTGCAAGAAATAAGAGATGGAATAAACTATCATCACTTAAACTGATGGAATGAAATGAGTAAAGTTTAATATTAAAAAACATTGTTTCATTAACTGTGTACAGTACATAGCTAACTTGGAACATTATATTACACTTTCAGTAGTTTTCTTTGCCTCCAATGGTTTCTTAATAAGAAAGGAAGGACTGGGAGAACGCTGACGATACTGTTTAGTGTTCAAAATGTAGAATTTTGGAAAATGTCGCCAGTATTCAGCGGATGACGTTGTTTACTTGAAGACTAGCCCAGGTGATTTTAAAAACATGTGCTTTGAAAAGAACTTTGAATTCTAATATTCATCCAATCAACAGTAAGACATGAAATAAAACTTTAATATATACTTTCTCTCCTGTCTATGTATGTGTATGTATATCTATCTATCTATCTATCAGTCTATCTATATATATGAAGGTAAAATGGCCCATAAAACACTGTATGAACGTTTCAACCATATATTTCGAGCACTCCTTCTGTGCCCCTGTTCACTGGACAGATGATAGCTACAAGGGTATATATACAAAACATATGTACAGTAGGTGTGGCCGAGTCTCGTTGGCAAGCAGGTGGGCATTGACCCAGGAAGGTTGGAAATTAAGGTATTCCCTTGTGATTTTTGGCTTCGGTAGCTCCCGTCCGGCGATGCGTCTGGTGGTCGTATTTTCTGAAACACCTTCTTAAGACAAGGCCTGAGGATTAACCGGTCGATGTCATCCAGTTTCCAATGTCCTCCTGACAGGTTCATATTGTTGGTTTGATTGATGATAGCAGATTCCAGCATCTTCCTTTTGTACAGGCAACTACTTTTGAAAAACAGCTCTGCCCCACTCCAGGTTATGATATGGGCTTTATCCCTAATATGTAGGAAAATCCCTGAACTCTCTGAAGCATATCGCACTGATCTTTTGTGCTCTGTTATTCTTTACGTCTCCCCCACCTATGTTTTGCATATACACCCTTGTATCTATCATCTAATATTTTACCAGTGAACAGGGGCACAGAAGGAGTGCTCGAAATATGCAGTATGGTTGAAACGTTCATACAGTGTTTTATGGGCCTTTTTATCTTTATATTATACTGTTGTATTACAGTAAAAGACATTCATCTCTATATATATATATATATATATATATATATATATATATATATATATATATATATATATATATATATATATATTATATTCATTATTTTCTTCATTCTGTTACCAACCATTTAAATAAAACGCAAATAACGTCAGTGCAACAGCTAGCTTTGACTGGCATTATTTATTTTCCATATTTCAGTCATTTTGAAAATAATGGTACGCATTACGACTTGATTAACAAGATTATCTACTGTTTCCATCAAGAACTGTCGGAGTGTTGTACAAATTACTACTTAGTTAACCAGATTCTCTTGTGCTTCCATCAAGAACTCTTGGAGTGTGGTATACTGTACACTGCTACTTGGTTAACCAGCTTGTCTACTGTTTCCATCAAGAACTGTTGGAGTGTGGTACACATTACCACTTGGTTAACCAGATTCTTTTATGTTTCCATTAAGAACTCTTGGAGTGTAGTACACATTACTTAACCAGGTTATCTAATATTTCCATCAAGAACTTAAGGAGTGTGGTACACATTACTACTTGATTAACCAGGTTCTCTTGTGTTTCCATCAAGATCTCTTGGAGTAGGGTACACACTACTACTTGGTTAAGCAGATTATCTTCTTGGCCAACTAGGTTCACTTGTGTTTCCATCAAGAACTCAAGGAGTGTGGTAAACATTACTACTTGGTTAACCAAATTCTCTTATGTTTCCATCAAGAACTAGTGGAATGTAATACACAATACTACTTGGTAGTCAGAGTGTGGATAGAAGGAAAAGGTAGCTGACCTAGATCTGGCTCTTAACAGACGTACAGTTGTGTAATACATGAGGTTTGTTATGAAAGTGAGAATACGAGAGCATTGTTGAGTAAATGTTGGAACTTGAGACAAACAATAAGGTCAAGACGAATAGACAGAATTATCAGCCTTTAAGGAAATACAGTATTATAAAAATCACTGTTTGACACTAAAATGCAAAAACATGTTAAAGAGGCACCCTTAATGGATATAGCTGTGCTGAAGATCTCTTGAAAGTTTAATCCAAGCCAACAATTTTGCTAAATGACACAGAGAAATGAAAATTCTTTATAGAGTAACAAGTACAAAATATGAATATATAACCTCTGACCAGCTAAAACTGAACTCACTGTGTACAATATCACTTGAAAGAAAACCAGTGGTTGAAAGTATTTAACTGTCAAGCAAAACCTCGTTAGAAGCATGAGTTTACGGTGGAAGTACAGATAACATATAAATCTAATGTAATGTATATTTATAACAAAACCACAGCTGCAAAATTTGCATTAACGAAATGGCTGTTACAGTTACAATCTGAAGGATGACTTGACTGGCATGCAGACAAGAAGACGAAATATCGATTCATTCAAAATTATTAAAATCCCCTACACATGCCCCGACCTTTGAAGAAAGAGACTGCTGAAGTTGTATACGTTTGTGCACTTGATGATCATATTCTATGACAAGTGCGTTCATTACAATAACCCACTATCTAGTAATGGTCTAAAGATTCCCTACTTCTGTCAAGAGATTTACCAAGGGACCCATATCGACAATTTTGCAACATTCCATAGTTCTTGTGATTTTGAAACAAAATAGACAAATAATTTTCTAGCAACTTCTAAACTCTCCAGTCTTTTGGTTTATTTCCAGGGAAATTAAGAAAAAATTACTTATTAACTTCTGGATTTCTTTCCACCATTTGGATACGCTCATCAATACAAGCTATGGACCTAGATGGAAAATAAATAGAAAAGAAAAAATTTCCAGTGTCTCTGGAGAAGGAGAATATATATATATATATATATATATATATATATATATATATATATATATATATATATATATATATATATATATATATATATAAAATTAATTAAAACAAGTATGTTATTATAAATCATTATTTCTAACTCTGCCGGCTATTCTAACTGAATCTCAATACATTCCTAAGTTCACTTATTCGTCCTTTTTTTCTGTACCACCAACGCACCAAGACACTAAAATCAACATTAGAAAACAATTCTCTTCATATAGTACAAGTCTGTCAGACAGAGAAGAAATGGGCTTTTCTCTTTCTTATTAAAAATACAAGTTTTTATCATTTAGTGTACCGTCCTTTCAGAAGACCGTAAAATAAATGAAATTTGAGCGTTTCGCATCCAATGAATTATAGTATACTTTTAAGTTTATCAGATCTTGTTGAATTAATTTGATGCAACGGGTATTTTGGTGAGAAGGAAGAGAAGCGTGTTTTAAGGGATACAAAAAGAAATACGAGCCAAGAAACAAAGGTATAAGAACAGAACTTCAGAACGGAAAACACATTAGTCGTAGTTAAAATGTCTTCGTCGATCAAGTTACTTGCCTTTCTGCGTAAAGAAATAAATCATATAATCTTTAAAATAAATAACAAAGAAACATTTTTCTATTACGAAGCATACGAAAGATTTCCATCTGACCATAAAGTTTCATGTGTGGCCAAATATTTCCGTACAATTCGTCTTGCAAGAATTAACCTTTTCGACCTTACGCGCTTTCTGCTTCGGAAAAATTACTTTCTCTGTTATTCAAGTTCGAATCGTGCGCTATTATCTGAGATTCTGTCTGTTTCTCTTTTGGAAATTGCTTATTGTTACAGATGCATTCTCTCTCTCTCTCTCTCTCTCTCTCTCTCTCTCTCTCTCTCTCTCTCTCTCTCTCTCTCTCTCATAAACATACATGCATCTTCACACGGCCTCAATATATTCTTGTAGTGTGATAAGACTTGTTTGTAACTTCTTTGTAATGAAGTTTAAATTATACGTTTTTATTTATTTTAGCAACATCAGTGCTACCAATTATTGTAAATCAATTTTTGTAAAACAATCTGCTATAACATAGGTCATCAGAGGATTCTATAATATCTAAAGACTTCATGAAGTCAAAAGGCAATGGACATCTTTCAACATATAAAGAATAAAAGGGCAGGAACTTTCTCTAACTGTAGGTCCTCAACGTAATAAACACATGACGACCATTAAGTAATGTCAAAACGGACATTTAAAAGTGAAATGTATAATAAATGCTGCATAATTTAAAAAATGTTGATATATGCTTTTGGAAAAAAAATTATCATTCCACTCAGTTTTTTACTCCTAGTATTGTCAACTTTCAACAACCGTACATGGGTTGGTATAAACGATACATATGATACCTTCTAGTACTTGGACTTTCATAATTGCTGATACATACCTTACAATAGCCATACATGAAATTTTCGATTTAAGTTATTTTGTACAAAATTACGATAAAATATTCTCCCTTGGCTGTAAGAGAAATTCAATAGGGGAAAGGCAATTGCACGGCTACACTTTACAGACTGTGTGTGTGTGTGTGTGTGTGTGTGTGTGTGAGAGAGAGAGAGAGAGAGAGAGAGAGATTTTCCAAATTCGTGGTATCGCCATTTTGAGGTCTTGTAATGCTTTCACTCTCTAAGCAATAAAAGGAGTGTGCTCAGAAATGAAATACAAGTTCTCTGGCTTGTATAATTGTTGGAATACCTTCTATTATCGCTATATATAACCGCTATTCGTTCATTTTGGATTTATATGTACCCTGACATACACAGGTGACTTTACATAAAATTGGCAATGCTTTGAATGTATGAAAAGTTTAGATTCCGAAATTCCTAAGGTACTGAGTTACTCATCACTAAGTTTTTAGAAATTTGCTGAGTTTTATGGTGGTGAATTACAAGAGGGTATTTAATTTAAATAAAAAAATATGTAAGTACTTTTGGCTTAATTAGGAAGCTTTGAATTTAATCCTGCCAAAGTTGCATATAAAAAGTCTCTTGTGACTGCTACAAATTTTCAATATACAAGACAAGGCCCGTCTGCCAGAAAAGTACTCACTTCGTTCAAAAATCCTGATTTCCTCAAACTATAGCTGAATTTTAATGGTTGGTAAACATAATGACTTCTGTAAACTCCCACATCCTACTTTGAGAAGTTCCACACACACACACACACACACACAAAAAAAATTCCAGCCACACACCCAAAGATGTTAACTTATCACCATGAGATAACAGACTCATTTTATCGACTAAAAGAAACAATACAGTAGGTGAGCAAATTTGATTGTTTATCCAGAAAATAACTTCCACCTTGCTTTTCTTACTTGTTTATCACGACAGCATTAAGATACAAATTACTGCATGGTCTATGGCAATTTATTTATATGAAAATGTTTTAAAACGTGCAACCGGACAGATTGAGGGAGGGAGGGAACATGAATTTCACGAATATGGCTATCCATACGATGGTATGAACTGAAACTTTCCATTTCTGAAATCTGCAATTGGCAGAACAATAACAGAATGCAAGATCCTGGAGGATTTGGCATTCCATTACTTTTACTGATTATACCAAAAACCCAAAAGGGCATCCCTAGGGCGAAATAACTATTGTAGAATCGAATTACAATAAAAAAAAATTATACAACAGGATACCAGATGAGTTTGTACTTGGAAATAAGGCATTCATCCACGATATGAATGGTTTACAGAACTAGCGGCTTTGATATCTGTAATTATACCCTAGATAGCTGCAGTAATAAGTACGTAAGGAGTCTGAAGGTAAGAATTTCACAAGTCACTGAACACAACCAAAGATCCTATAGAACATGATCATATTTTACATATATTTTTTGTTAAACATCTGCATGTGATCTTTCCTTTCTCCTCATTATATGAGCATTATATTTTTTGCTATTGCCGACAAAACCTTATTTTCCTTAATGTAATATGAGTATTTTGCTTTTATTCTTATAGTTAAACTTGGTGATCATTCACAACAGCTTGAAAATGGATCTTCAAAATACACCTGTCTGAGAACGTTGCATTCAGTGAGCAACGACCTACAAGAATTCACAGTGACTCAGCCTCACCGATACCTTATGATTTTTGCCTTGATAACATTTTGAATACATCATTGTGTTTCTTAACAGAAATCGATCACGTTTTGATGTTAACCCTTTGCTGCACTGATCTTTTCTCATTCATATGCATCAATACCATAAAGATTGGCTGCATTTTCTACCAGATGGAATGGGGGAGCATACCATTTAACAGAGTGATTATGTGAAGCTATCATGCCTTTCAAAACGATTCACTTTAACATCCATTCGAACTTACTTGGAGAACTGAAAGGATGGAATATTATGGGATTTCATACAGAATGAAACCGACTAATCTCTTCAACCATTGCTAGTTCCAATTTACCTCGCCATCCCCTCTGGAAATCTTTAAATTAACTTATATTCCAAAATGTCCATTAATCATTTCGGCCGCTGCCAGACTGATGATATATCATGATGTAATAGTTCCTCGTTGGACCGGTCGGTATAGTTCTCGGCTAGCACTCTGCTGGGCCCGCGTTCGAGTCTCTGGCCGGCCAATGAAGAATTAGAGGAATTTATTTCTGGTGACAGAAATTCATTTCTCGGTATAATGTGGTTCGGATTCCACAATAAGCTGTAGGTCCCGTTGCTAGGTAACCAATTGGTTCTTAGCCATGTAAAAAAAGTCTAATCCTTCGGGCCAGCCCTAGGAGAGCTGTTAATCAGCTCAGTGGTCTGGTTAAACTAAGGTATACTTAACTTATCATGATGTAATACTTTTTTGCGTTTATTCTCCTGTTTATTGCTTATGGCCATTATTACTGTAGTTAAAGAATAGACAGTCCATCTTCATTTTCAAAATGATATTTATAAGGCACATGAAAAACTACAAACAAGCGTGCACATACATGCAGCTTTAATATATATAAATATATATATATATATATATATATATATATATATATATATATATATATTATATATATATATATGTATATATATTATATACATGTGTATACATACAGTATATATATCTATATATAAATGCATGTATTAATCCATGTATCTTTTATTACACTGATTGCAAGGATCTTATAAAAACACTCATCCTTCTGTTGAGTTAACATTTTCTTCAATAAACAGATCTTAAATACAACGTCGGCATTGAATGGCTTCCGCAATGCAGAGAGGGACACAAACTTGTTAAAGAATGGTAAAATAAGGTTGTTTTATTAAAATCACATTTAGGTATAACTTCATGAAAGATTTTTCTTGGTTTATAATAGAACTCAGTCTATAAAATATCATACTATATTTAAAACCTATGCTCCGAGCAATATATTCATCTGGAATTCACCTCTACAAAAGAATGATTTTTAATGAAATCTAACGCAAACAGTAAACTAAAAAAATAAGTGATCTCGATACATGACCTGAACAGCATATATAACGTTCGATCAGGGAATACCCGTAGCTTACTTCAGCACATTAATAAATGTAACCAAGCTATTCACTGGAAAAATGCAAATGAGATGATACATTGTAAAGACAAAGTAAAAGGAGACATTATTGAATCGTGTGCTACAAGGAAATATCGTGTCGAATTAATTAACAACAGTCAAGGAATGTACGAAATGGACAAAGTGCTTGTAAAAAAAAATTTAGAATGGACAAAGTGCTTGTAAAAAAAACATTTTTAGAAAATAAGTTTTTAAAAAGTTGTAAACTAGTTTTTATGTGTTTGCATTGCTGCCACACAGGTGACTGTGACATGATTTCTTGTATCACCTGACCCTGAGGAAGTGTGGGAACACAAAGAGATTCGTCAGTTCTTGTTTTAAGTCTTCATCCAGTTCAGTAACCCTCTCTCTCTCTCTCTCTCTCTCTCTCACACACACACACACACATATATATATATATATATATATATATATATATATATATATATATATATATATATATATATATATATATATATATAATATACTGTACACACACATACACACACATAAAGCCTGTGGGCACACACGAGCGATCAGAAATTTAGATATTATTGAGAAAGAGTAAAGTTAAATTGTTTGTCATTATTTTGACCATTTCTTATTTTCTACAAATATTATATCGCCCCATTGCCGAGATATATTTGATATTTCGGCAGATACGAAAAGCAGAGAGCATCAGTGAATCAACACTATACCTTTTTTTGCCCACAAAGAAAAAGCCATAAAAGAAGTTGAAAAGAAGAAAAAAGTGAGCTCTTACAAGTAACCAAGAAAGTGCATACAATTTCACCGACATACCAACTGGAACAGCTAGGGTTCACTCCTCCAATTTCCATAAAATTAAATACCTGTTTCCTTCAACATACTTAAAAGTGGAAAACCGATCTGATAACTTCATAGGTGAGTAAACATTTTGTAATCACTAGGTTCGTGGAAGCTATGCAAATTAAGAAGCTAAGCTCCTCACAAAATCGATATCAGCTCAAGCTCATGGGCCTTATATCATCTTACTTTCATGGACCAGAAGTAAAAAGTAATGTTGCAAGTTGAGGAAGAGTACAGACATGGTGCATGCCTTACCAAACATTAGGGACAAGAAAGATAAATGCTATAAACATCATCAATATGCTGTTCAAATCAACGCCGAATTGTAATTGAACTTTTCCCAAGTCACATAGGTAGTGGTTCCAGCAAACTAGGAGACTTTAATAACCTGGATTCCTGGAAGAACAAACAGAAAAACTAGGCGGCACTCTCGATTCCTTCGGATCTCGATACTTTTCGCAAGGAAGGAGTAATTTATCTGTGCAATTCTCTCTATCAAGAGATCGGGGTTCTGTTATGCATGAGGGGATTCTCGCCGCATATTAACAAACGATCCATCAAAATCTGAGTCATAAAACACAATTATTTTGATTCTAATTGCCTGGGTTCAAATTTACAACAACCAGATAAAGCCTACAAATAATGTCGGACTCAGCGCGTTGCTCAAATCATAAATTGTCAGGAGAATGTATCTTCCTTCTTTGAAGGTCCTCATAGGGTGTGGCTTCGGGATAAATCAGGGCTCGCTCCATTCATTCAGTTGTATTCAACCTGTCGTGATGGTCGGTTGTTGGTTACGTATCACATGCTATCTTCGCCCTTATAATATAACGGTCTATCCACGTTCTTCTGCTCAAGAGTGAAAATCAGATAGTGACGAGGGAGGGCCAGAAATTATGGCTAATGGCATCCCGTTCCCTCGTGCCCAGGTATTCTTCCTTAAATTCAGCCACGGACAATTTCAGCATGTTATTCAGTATAAAGAGTGGAAATTTCAGAATTTCATCAAACTACTAATATAGAACATGGGGGAGAATAAGTATACTTTTTAAGTGAAGAACCGTGATAAACATATCTATTCTGTATGCACCGTAGCTACAAAAAGGCGAACACACAGATGCTATATACTTAAAACTCCCGTTTGGTCAACACCCGATATGGTACCTCTCTTCAAGCACAGAAGAAAATAGTTGAGATAAATATCAGTGAGGAACGGTAGATATCCAACGAGGGCAAACACATTAAAATCTAAAAGGAAAGCACAAATAAGATTAAGGTCAGATGTCAAAGAACTTGTCTTCGGGAAAGTTCTGTTTTCGCACACATCCACTGAGAGAATGCAATGATGCCAGGAAGGTTAGTGAAAGGAGGACGCGGTAGTGTCCTTTATGGCGTAGATATTTCAAAACAATAGGAATGAACGTAAGGTTTGACAGGTAAAAAAAAAAAAAAAAAGGTGACGCGGGATTCATTCCTCACTGCCTAGGTTTGGGAGAGAACACCATAAAAGTAAGAGGCCACATGTACGATTAACAAAATTGAGGCCAAGTGCTCAAAAAATATATGCTTGTTATGACCTCACTCTTTCCTTTGATTTACGTTTTCTATAATACTGAAGATGTTCCAAGTACCTCTCATGAGAAAGATTTGTTATCCTGTACAACTACCTCTAAAAAAAATCGAACTGGTATTTGCACCATCAGTATTTGACGTGAATCTAAGTAACCATAAAGATGCTACTGTCATAACTTTTTAATAGTACATTCAGGTACTTTTTACAGGAAAATATTCATATGGATAATCAAAGGAACAAATTACACAAAACAGAAAAAAATTATACAAAGATAAACATCCAAGAATATTGTACAATTATACATACAAACGTACGTAATATATATATATATATATATATATATATATATATATATATATATATATATATAATATATATATATATATATATATATATATATATATATATATATATATATATATATATATATATATATATATATATATATATATATATATATATATATATATATATATATATATATATATATATATAATCAGATGTAAAAATATCGTTCATATGGTTGAGTTACAGAAAATGCATTAACCTCTACTTCGCAAACTAATTAGAATGGAGAGAAGTAACGCAAGGCCACCTTGAAGAAGGTTTTTTATGGGGTGATTTTTTTCTGTCACAAACCTGAGATCCATGGATAACTTCTTACAGAAAACTGTTCAAGTGTAATTAAATATGGAACTACTAGAAAGCTATTTATGTAAAGTCACATAAAAGTTGCAGAATTGCTCTAGTACCAGTATGGAATTTGAGTAGACGAGACTATGCGTAAGACTAACTACGGAGCTCGATTTATATTCATAAATTCTTCGAATAGTAAATGGAGAGAGAGAGAGAGAGAGAGAGAGAGAGAGAGAGAGAGAGAGAGAGAGAGAGAGAGAGAGAGAGAGAAGCTTTTCTCTCACGCATGGCATCAATTTTTTTATTTTTTATTTGCAGCTTCATAACTTAAGCGTAACTGTAATGATAAGAGATGAAAAAATGAAAGTGATGGATGAACAGATAGAAAGACTGATGCAGGGAGGAAGAAGATATGGTTTCCAAAGCAAAACATTTGCCTTTTATTCCCATACCAATCACAGTTCCTTCCACAGATTGGTTCCGAAGATTCCAATATTATAAAGCAGTTGACCAACTGGCACATGTTTTCCATTGTATTTAGAACCAATATATTTTGCCTGGATGATTTCATAAAAATAAACAATGATGAAAAATTCAAAGATAAATGCAACAAAGTCTGGCAACTGCAGTGCTTGGGAGAAAACCAAGCAGTTTTTTCGTGTGCCTCTTTACACCAGGAAAGAACGACCTTGTTTTACTGCCTCGAAGAAAAGCATGCACGTACGCAATTCCTATTCTTTTGTTCCTCTTTTATCGACTGTCAAAGGAGCATGTTATCAAAAGGATAAACGACGGAGTTTTAGACATCTCAATTAGTCTTTCTTCAATCACCATCGACTATGAATATGAATTCGCAATGAATATCACAAAGGTAATTGTGATAGATGGTAAAAGGTATGGCGCGGTTGACTGATAAGGCAAGTAGGGGCATATGATGATTGATGCCCGATGCTCATGATAACCCATGTTGGGAATGGAGGGAGTATTATACTGCAGCGTACTATAAACCATCAGCCATTAAAAATCTTTTTTTTTTTTTTTCTATTTCTTCGCCTGACCCCATATTAGGAGGGTGACTTCAGACGGCAATATAACTTCTATTTAACTAAATGATTACATAAACACTTGCCTGTATATCAAACATCCGAGCCGCCAAAGAGGAATTAGAGGAATTTATTTCTGGTGATAGAAATTCATTTCTCGTCATAATGTGGTTCGGATTCCACAATAAGCTGTAGGTCCCGTTGCTAGGTAACCAGTAGGTTCTTAGCCACGTAAAAATAAGTCTAATCCTTCGGGCCAGCCCTAGGAGAGCTGTTAACCAGCTCAGTGGTCTGGTTAAACTAAGATATACTTAACTTTTTATTGCTTAGAAAAACTTATCGAAATATCCACATACAGATACAGACAGGCAGATTATCCAGAATTCCCTCTGAAGTAAAACTTTAACAAGTAAGGTAACCGATGTGGTCAAGGAAATCTATGTTTAATAGTAACTAATTTATTTTTTCCTTCTCAAGAGGTCTTTGCTCATCCTTATATACAGTGTTTTACAGGAAATATTTAGGCGAGTCTATTCACGTAACTTGTGTTTGCTGATCGGTACAGAAAACATTTTCTTAGAAGATATTTCTAAAGTCACTAGATGATTTGATCACTTAAAATTTGAAATAAGGCAACAACGCTTGCAAATACCACAACATAATAATACCAGCTTTATTCTTCAAACGTTCGCCCAATATTACGTTATTATCCTTTTTTTTTCACGCACTGCCTCTACGAATGTACTTACGAGGTAATATTTTTTGACTGCCTTTCCATGAGGCAACATGGATTTAGAAATGATTTTTCATATACGGTCTACTTTGGCTACCAATCTCTTGATACACGTATTTGTTTGCCTCTTAAATATTTTTACTTGAAGTTTTCGTAAGGTCACTTTTCCTTTTTACTTAATGATCTCATCGATTATTTTAAAGCTTGTTCTCATTAAATTTTGTTTCGGCTACTTATTACCTCAGCATCCATCACTTTTAAGCTCTCAGTTTATCATATTCAGACTTTCGTAAAGAAATAAAAATCAGTTTCTATAAAATTCCCTCGCTGGCGCATACAACAATAAACGAGCAACGTCAAGCAGTTTTGTCAAGTACGAGTATAATAAACAGTCGTAAATGCAGCTATTCCTAAAAGCTTTTACACTCCCATTAAACAAAACCTTAAAATCCCATTAAGATGTTAAAATGATCTTATACATGAAGGAACGGTTAGTCCCTAACGGATGAAGAAATTTCCCTTATTGTCTAAACAGTGGCTTCAAGTTTAGTAATGTCTATGGGAAGATGGTAAATGGACAATTATAATAAGAAACCTACTGCCAATGAAGGTGCCATCATAATAAGAAGCACAACTTGTAATAGTGTCAGAATATTGTAAGGGGATATACCCATGTCTGCTCTTAGAAGCACTATCCGATAGCATTGTTAATATCAAGAGACAAAGCACGTCTGCCAGTAATATCAGTATTAAAAAAAAAAAAAGTGCTTATTATTATTGCTAAATTTTGAATAGGACCATACCCGTTTGAGTGTTTTTATCTCGATAAAGAAGAAATATACCTCTCAATGTTACTAGCATTTTGACTGGAGGCACTCCGATAAGAGTTTTTAGTATCATAACAGGAAACAGCATGTGTCATTATTATCATAAAAACATACATACATGTCAGAGTCATTAGAATTGTAATTGGAAGCATACCTGTCTGTGCTGGCTGTGATAACAGCATAGCAGTTCACGCACTGATTACGTCACATCAAATTCATCTAGGCCATGGCCAGGTTTTGGGGGCAAACAAAATGGCAAAATTCCATTCTCTGAAAAAGAAAAAGAAACAACACCTGATTACAATACAACACTTGTCAAAATTCACCGTAACGAAAAAATCACATCAAGAATCAAGATGCCAATTATATCTAAGAAAACTAGATAATCCACTAGATGTATCCCAACATAATGTTAATAACGTTATATATATATATATATATATATATATATATATATATATATATATATATATATATATATATATATATATATATATACTGTACATACACACATATATATATATATATATATATATATATATATATATATATATTTATAAGGTGATATAATTTTTATAACTATTTTGTAATTGTTTGTAATGTCTCTGTGAAAAATTTTGATTTTTTGCTTGCAAGATTCGTCATTTGTTGTGAAGACGTGATTTTAAAATGTCTTTTCTTACAGATATGTTGTGTGTTGTATAAACTTATGATTCTGTGGGATATTGTTCCCCTTTTGTTTAATCTTTTTAAATTGTATTTTGAAAAGCTTATCAGATCCCTACATCCTGTCTGCCGAGAGAAAGAATGGAGACTCGCTTCTCTGTGTTTGATCAGGTGCTTTGGGTCCAAAAACATCCACTTTTGTTATCGTGACGAACTGTCACCCAGTCGGCGAGCCCCTGTTATATCCTTAGTCCTGTGTGCTTATTACGTCATTATTAACTCTGCCTATGCCTATTCCATTCTAATTTAAGAAAGAGAGAAGAGAAATAGCAAATAAGTGCTTTCATTTTGTATCTAATGTTTGCCCAGCTGCCCAAGGTTGTAAAAAAAGGTTTTGTGAACTCTGGCCAGGAAGTGTCAATCACAAGCGATAAGGTTGTTTCGCTTTGAAGCGATCGTGTGTACGAGTATGCTCTGTATACGCATGTGTATGTGTATTCATACATGTGTATTCTGTGTGAACACCCTATGTGTATTCTCAGCCTATGAAACTTAAAATCCAGTGTCTTCTTAGAGACAGATCAGTCTACTGGCAAGGGTCATTAGAGGCAGAACCAGACCTCAGACTCTCTCTCTCTTGATAGTCCCGATATTATAACGGGAATAACAGAAAAATATTCATTGAAAAGCTCTGTTAAACTCGCCCCAGGAGTGTGTTAATTTTGTAGAAGGGTTCAGGAATTAATATTTTGTACAAGTGTTGAAGAGGAGATATATATTGGTGTAATGTTTACTAAAGGTAATGTGGTGAATATTGAGTTTTGTTAATATTCTTGGTAAAAGAGAATTGTTGTGTTTGAATACGTCTTAGAACGACGTGAGTCTGACTTTTCTTTTTATAAGGAAAGTTATATAAAAGATTGATGTAATTCTTAAACACATTATTGGTGATTGTGGTGTTTTCATTTTTGTGTATCGCATTCTTATATGTCTGTGCTATCATATTATTGTGATTTTATTGTTGCCGTGTTTTGCTGGTAATTTCTTAGCATTTTGTTAGTGCCTACCTGTTATAGAGATTTTTGGAGAATGTTATGTGGATTTCAATCAGTAATATTTTGGTGACTGTTTGTAATTCTTGAACCAGGTAAAAGCTTGGCACTTAAGTGATAGTTAATAGTTTGATTCTTACATAAACAGATTGTTTTCTTGATAAAGCAAAGTTTTGTGAATTAAACTTGATTAAGAGATACTTAAGTCTTACACTGTTGTCAATTAACGGTAAATCTTTTGAGATTGTAAACTTTACATATAACTTTTGAACTTAGAAATAAATCTGTTTGTTTAAAGATTTTAAAACATAGCGTTTCATTTTGATTACCAGTACTTACAGACATTAATGAGTGTGTATAAGGTAAGTGATATTCCTGTTTGTTCACCTAAGACTTATCTAGGTAAAATAGAACCAGAGAGACAGCTACAGTGCTGGTTGAAGTGAAACTCATATCCCATTAATCTGGATATAACTTAGTAATTGTTACCTCATCCATAACTTGATAAAGTTACATTGATTTTCTCCAGTGATAAGTAAGTTTGTGGGATCATTGTACCTTTAGTGATTCAGTCGAAGCTTTGTTATGAGGTTTCAAGTATCTGGTCGATGTGAGGTAAGTTTTGATATTAGCATTAGCACAACAGATTTGTTGGCCTCTTTGTGTAATAACCAGGTGCTTGATCACTTCGTAACAAAATATATATATATATATATATATATATATATATATATATATATATATATATATATATATATATATATATATAATATATATATTGTATGCGGGAAAATTTATCATATGATGAAGCGAATTTGCACAGGACCCTTGCACTTTTTAATAATTATGAATGATCACTAAGTTATCAGGAAATTTTAGTTTTAAACAATATACTTTTATGCACTTAGAGACTGTTTCGTTGTATTATATCTAAGAGGAAGTTTTTGCTTTAAATAAAAGTGTAACAAGGTCCATATGAAGATTTTGACTGTATGATCATTTTGCAGTTATGGGAAAATTGAGCATACAGTCATTAAGATTACTTAAATCTTTTCATTCAACCTAACAACATATTTGAGACTCTGACGAAGATGTTTTACTTCATACGAATTTTTTGTCAAATCAGTCGAAAAAATTATGTTTAAAAGTCTAAAGCAATTGGAACATTTCTAGTTTCAAGCACTTTTTTATAAATGTAAAGATAATTTCTCTTGTGTTAAGCTATATCTAGTAAAATAAATGTTTTTCCTCGCTGATTTTAACATAGTTTTACATTCGTTCAAGACCTAAACATGACTATAAAAAAAAGTATGTGTACAGAGTTAAATACTGTGGTCCAGTATGCGCACGTGCTTGATGCTAAATTTTCCTGTATACATATGAAAAGACATTCCGTCAAAGGCAGCACAAAGTCTAATATAAGATAAGTCTGTTCACTGCTGCGAAAAAGTAGCACGAGCCGCGCAATGAAGTCATCTAGCCCGCCAAATCCTGGGTCAGTCAGCAACGAGCCGGTGGTGTTGTGTGCTGAACTATGGCTGCCGCAATCAAACATGCCTAGCAATTGTGCTGTTAGTGGCTGCACATCCAATTACGAAAACAAAGATGGAACTGTTTTTCAGTTTCCCACGAGATGAGGCTTTGAGGGAAAAGTGGGCCACATTTTGCAATAGAGAACATATAAATCTACAAAAAAGACATGAGGATAGAAGCTTACATTTCAAAGGTTAATTATCTAATTAAAAATGCCAAATTACACTATAATGTGTAAGATGCTTTGTTCATTTCTCTCTCTCATTTCTATTCATTTACTTCAGTCTAAACATAATAATAATAATATTACACAGTAATTTACTGATAGAATACGGTGTAAACTGGCCACTCCTCACAATATTATTAACTTTAAGTACGCTATAACAATAATAGACAGAAACGTTACGTATATATTTTAATCATACTGTTCATTTCATTTTCTCATTAAATACAAATGATATACTTGAAATTAATAACGTTAAATAGTGTGACTGAGAAGTGGATAAAATAACGGATAAAAATAAAAGTCCCCATTAATCACTCCGTTTTCTATAATTAGGATACTCAGGCTGGGTGACGTCACCACCTGTGCACGAGCAGACTTATCTTTTATTAGACTTTGAGGCAGCATACGAGGTGTGTCCCAAAAGTAATGAAACTAATTTTTTAATCGTTGGTGGGCGTGGTTTGTAACCCAATCAGGGAGTGGGGTGGGTAGGCAGGGATATGGAGGAGACATTTTAACTATTGTCAGTTGAATATGAGCGATTGGAAGAAGTAGGTGTGTTAAGAAGTGCTGCTGTATCTGGTAGTCTCGTTTCAATTCGAAATGCAGCCATCTATCGAACAACATTGTGCTGTCAATTTTTTTTGCTCTACTTGGGAATTCCTTTTCAGAAACGGTTGGAATGATTAATTCTGCATATGGAAAACATGCACTGTCAAGGATAAAAATCTACAGATGGCATAAAGGCCTTCAATGACGGTCGTGAAAATGTTGAGGATGGACCACGATCTGGGCGCCCTTCATCATCAAGAACAGATGAAAATGTTGCCCGTGTGAAGGCTGTCCTGGACACTGACAGGCGAATGAACATCAGACTCATTGCTGATGAAGTAAGAATGCCAAAAACAGTCGTCCATCGCATTGCTACCGAGGATTTGAACATGAGGAAGATTTGTGTCAAACCTGTGACCAAGAACTTGACTGAGGAACAGAAGGAAACTCGCCTTTCCATTTGTCAGGATATTGTCAATCGTTTGTCTACTGAACCAAACATGTTAAGTAGAGTAATTACTGGTGACGAATCATGGGTGTTCAAGTACGATCCCGAAAGAAAACGTCAAAGTTGTGAGTGGCACACTCCAATCACCCAAACCAAGAAAGCACGCATGACCAAACCTCAAGAGAAATCGATGTTGATTGTGTTATTCGATGCAAAAGGGGTCATCCACAAACAGTTTGTACCTCATGGGACCACTGTTAACTAAACCTTTTACCGAGAAGTTCTGGAACGTTTGAGAAAGAGAGTTTTCCAGCTTCGTCCTGAGATTGCCACTTCTTGGATCCTTCACCACGACAATGCACCATGTCACACCGCGTTGTCTATCAACAAATTTTTGGCCAAGAAATCCATCGCAACGCTTCCACACCCAGCTTGCAGCCCAGATCTGGCCCCCTATGACCTTTCTATTTTCCCAAAAATGAAATCTCACCTCAAAGGGGCTCATTTTGGGAGCTTAGAGAACATCTAAAGAGCTGTGACAACCAGTCTTCACAACATTTCGGAAAATGACTTCCAGTACTGCTACGAAGAATGGAAAAAACGCTGGAACCGCTGTATTAATTCTAGGGGATGTTATTTTGATGGAGACAATGTTCCTTTGTAAAAATTCCAAATGAAAATATACTTTCTGAATTTAGTTCCACTACTTTCGGGACATACCTCGTACATATGCTTCCTTGTCCGGTATGTATTTTTTTACCTCAAACAGTACAACGATTGGAGGCCACCTCCAAGACAAGGCACATATGTCAGACTACAGTTATATTTGCAGTATAACAATGAGCACAATCGACTGTTGGAACGGGCGGGAAACTGTACATCCATTAATTATGGTGCTTCAGTTGACCTCGACCAATCGGTCTCTGTTGAATAAAATACTCTCCTAAAGGATGTACCTCATTCTGACGTTCCCATTGCTCTCTTCCGACCCTATTCGCAAAAGTTATTACTAACTATGATTCTGGTTGTTAGCTAACTTTTGCTCTTATCTTTTGATATCGTAAAAGGAAGAGAAACGCAATATAATTCATGATGGCAAAACGACTGCTCCGTTTACGAGTTGCAACTTTTCCCTTGAGTATTATCCTCCTAATTCTCTTTAGTTTTATAACGGCTGACATACGTCATTTATATGTGTTGCATAATTAACAACGAACGTCATATATGCCAAATGTTTTATACTGTATGCATACTAGTATCACCCAGTCTTCAAACTCGGGACTGTATATAATTTAGTTTACTTGTAGCTTGCCTTAATTTCCTGGTTTTAACAATACCAGGACTTCTATTTGAAATGCATAATTAAGTATGATGGCAAAAACATAAGATCTCATGATGTGCAGTCTAATTAGAATATTATAATTTGGCTTTTAAAATAAAATCCTTCGTTATGACTGTATTTCTTTTTTATTCTGTAGTATAGGTAAAAATATTGCAATATGTGAATGCGAAAGATAACTACTCATTAAGAGTAAGACTTCAAGAACAAAACAGACATCGAATGCATTTTTTTTTATGTACAACATTGATTCATTTTATACTGCAAAATAAGTTTTGCAATGATAAATGCTCTAAAAAGGGCCAAACACCGAACGCTCTTTTAGGTGAAAGGACAAGATTTTCACAATGAAGAAATCAGTCAAAATCACGTTTGATATTCTACAGAAGAGGCATTTACTGACTGAAATGTTTTGTTCAGACAGACTATAGGAATTGAAGAAATCAACGTCTAACTATCCACAAACGGCACAGTAACTCTGTTCAGGAAAGCCTCATAGTTGACACTCGGTCACATTTTAGCAGCTACGATTACGTCTCTTTGAAAAAAGTTAAGTATACCTTAATTTAACCAGACCACCAAGCTGATTAACAGCTCTCCTAGGGCTGACCCGAAGGATTAGGCTTATTTTACGCGGCTAAGAACCAATTGGTTACCTAGCAACGGGACCTACAATATTGTGGAATCCGAACCACACTATACCGAGAAATTAATTTCTATCACCAGAAATAAATTCCTTTAATTCTTCATTGGCCGGCCGGAGAGTCGAACGCGGGCCCAGCAGAGTGCTATCCGAGTACGATATCGACCCCTCCAATGAGGAACTTACGTCTCTTAGAAGACCTTCATTTATATGAATGTGACATGTTTCTATAGTCAGCGAGCTTTGAAGAGTGGAATAAAACAACGACAGACCATGCATCTTTTTGTCTTCTTTCTCTTTCATTCATGGCATAAAAATCTTAATAACAGTGTATGATATATTCTGTACATTAAAACAAGCATTTTGTTGATACGCAATTATATGAAATACAATATAAGGTTTTTCCCTTTAGTGCTAGCTGAAATTCAGTAATATCAGCACATTCATCTCATTAAGATATAGGCAGCATATCATAGCCACATGCTTTTAGTATACAAACAACAAAAAGAGGGTAACTGTCTGGTAGATGTTCTGCTTCAAGTACTTTCTGATTGACAGGTTCTGAAATGAATTTTTGAGTACGAAGGAAATTGTAATTTGCCGATTTGAAATAACTGACATATCATGACCACTCCCTATCTGAAATCTGACAGAGATCAATGTTTTTCATGATTTTGCTGCTTGACCGCTTGAAAGGATACCATTTTCATTTTGTTTGGCTGATGCCCCAAACAGCAAAGCGCAACTCACAGTCTATCAATCCATTAGATGACATTTTAAGTTTTCGTTTGAAAACTTTCAGTTCGATAAACTGGTTTCTCAATCACTGAAGTTTCGCGTGCTCTCATTTCATAGATACAGTAAAAGGGATCTTTGCTGAATAAAAGGTATAGATAATCCCTCTTTAATACAACTCAAATGTAAGCACATTCGACGGTTTTTAGAATTTTTCATGTCCTTATTCTAGACGCCAAGATAACCTTTGTGGTAGCTTATGTAACTGCCCAAGCTCGGAATTAAATGGAACACTAAAACCGAATTATTTTTTTTCTTTCGAAAAATGCTTTTTAATTTTCTTATACCAATAGCTGAAACTCGTTAGCATTTAATAGCCTTTTGAAACTGACCATTCATAACTGACTTTCTAAACCATTTCTCTATTCTATATTCTGTTCATTCATATGTATATTCTAAAAACATTTCTTTTACATTATTCATATATATATATATATATATATAAAATATAATATATATATATATATATATATATATATATATATATATATATATATATATATAAACATTAAGCTACAATCGTTTATTATCGAATTCGTGCTACTTCGGGGATATCATCGAAGGGGAATTGTAAGTGAAAAATGGACTGGTATCTTTGTGACTCGAACACTCAACAGAACTTTCCAAAGACTTCAAGTCGACGTTCAAAACCACTGGGCCATCAAGAGAGGTAAAGGTTAATGCTGAATCTGCCGTACTTATACCCGTCGAGTGCAGGGATTTGTACTTAGCGTCCCAAGGTACTCTAACCGGGGGATAGACTCTTGCAGGGGGATTGCATTAAGAGATCTCGGTCTGTTTGGTTAGTGGTGAAGTGTCAGAAGCTCGCCACCGGAAAATCTGTTATTTGTCGCCATAGAAAGTGAGTACCATGATTCATGAACACTTATCTCTTTACAGACATTTCTGATAGAAAGACCTAATAATGCTGCAGTAAAATACCTCTGGGTCTCCATTATGCATTGTCTTGTTTTGTATCTCCAATGTGCATTTTTCTGTTTTGGATATTCATGAGAGTTAACACCATTTCAGGTTCTAATATATGATATGTTTCTTTCAGCAGGAATTCTGATTTCGTCCTGAGAGGACAAATATTTGGAAATGGTGCTACTATATGACATACACTGGTCTAGAATAATTATGACCATATTACTGTATTTGATGACCAGGATGTTATTCACGAGTATTGCTTGGTAGAGAATTATTAATATGCTTGCTTGTGAAACAGTATTTCCTCTAGTCATGAATTCCATTGATAGGGGGTGTGAATCCCTCCATTTCATGACCGTAGATTTGCTGAATCACTTTCGTTAAATTTGCAAATAAAGTCTAGTTTTGCTTCTCAGTGTTTAATTCCAGTAGGCCTTTGTTTAAAGACAGGTTTAGTGAGAGAAGCCGACAAAGGAGAAGGGATTTGCTGACCCAAGGATGAGCCATGCTACCACAGACATCTTAGAGAAGTAAGATGATTGATCCTGTTCTTAAAACAGATGCAGTAATGAAAGATGGCCCTGTCTGAACTGGGGAACAGGCCCATTTAACACACACAAGCACACACACACACACACACACACACACACACACACACACACACATATATATATATATATATATATATATGTATATATATGAAAGGGAAGTGCCATGTTATTCATGCGAAAAATTCTTAATTGGTGAAACTGGAAAATTACTGGAAAGGCGAACTGACAAACTAACAAATATAGACGATATGCTCAGGATAACACTGAAATTTTCGTTTATTTCAGGAGAAAAATCAGTGTTATTAATTGGGCAGATGCTTAAAATTTGGTTTCCTCTCATAATATGTTAGGGACAAATATGACACATCTTAATTTTGTAAAAGAAATTTTTATAAGAATATTAGGAAAGGAATGTTGAAACGTCATTCACTTATTTCATAATAAAAACGTAACACGTACGATATGCTTGTTATTTGTATATTCGGAAATAATCCAGGTTAAGGGTTCTCCGAAAGCAAGATTTGTGAGTAGCCTAACCAACACTAGAAAAAAAAAAGCAAATAACACCTGTTCTTTCAGGCTGTCAAAACTTCACCTCCACTATGCTTTCATCGCATCATGTATGATGAAAATTTCTGCTATAATGTGCCATCCCATTTGAAAATGTAGAAATTAAACAGCAGTCCAGCGTTCATGCCTTTTTGTTTATTCCCTGTGGATTTTGTGTTAAAACCTCACGTCTTTCAGTGAGTTAAGCGTACAAACAAACATTCATACACTTATACAGATACATATGTACATACATATAAATTATATATATAAAAATACATATATCTATACACATATACACAATATCTGTACATAAACTTATATACTGTATATGCTATAATCAATTAAATATTTTCATAATAGTAGCAAAGTATGTGTCAAAATAACTAAACGAAAATTTGACTAAGATGTTCAACATCTTTTTAAATGAAATAATGTCACCATCCAGATAAATTAAATCATATATACTACAGATGCAAAATCATTCGATGGGAAAACTGGCGTGTGAAATGGCTGCTGTCTGCAGAAACCCAGTGGTGACTGGAGACAGTGAAGAGAAATTATGGAGACTAGTTAAGGCCTTGTCAGAAATAACAAAAGGAAAAAGTTGCAAAGAAATGTCAACAAGGGTAAAGCAATAAAACTAAATGGAACCAGGACGATGAAGAAATGAATGTTAGCAGGAGACTAATAAGCATTAGTCTCCACCTAAGAATATGCTCGAGCCCTGCGCTATCATTCAACAAGGACTCTTATTTCTTATAATATGAGACCACGGACGTTTCTTAGGGTCCTTCATCGTGGTATCTCCTTTTTCGCCATAAATAATACCCTGCTTCCACGAAGCCCAGCAGTTTCTTCTTTTGACCATATGTTTTGGGATTTTCGGGGAACGCTACTGAAAACACGGTCTGCCACTTTTGATCTCTGTACCATAATGTATTTTATATTCCTGATGTTAAACTCTTGTAACTTTCAATAACTCATGGGCCCTGTAAGGTACGTTCCAGTTTGACCAGTAATTACTTCCAGGTACGCAAGTTATATGTTTTCCATCCTAGGGTTTGCCGGCTCGGACACAGCCGTTGATATTAAAGGACGTTAATAGCATTAATACTAAAGATAAAATGCCGTCAGCACATCTAATCAGCGAATAACTCTTCATCCCGAGGGGCAAGTAACTAAAGGTAACCTTCCCGATGAAAAGAAGATTAGCTGACTCCAAAGGAAACTTACATTCACTCCAATTCGAGCTGGTGTTTCACTTCTTTTATGCTAGATTTAATCCCTTTACGACCACATATTTATGAGCTTTACACGTAGGTGGCCTCAAACCATAGAGATTTGTAATAACCAAGCTTATTTCCTCGGTGCTAGCTAGTCTTAAGAAGGCTGCTACCAACTGCTAGACTCAGAGACAAGCCACATAAATGAAACTATTAATTAAAATCGAAAAGCACCTCCAGTCACTAGTTTTTAGAGAGAGAGAGAGAGAGAGAGAGAGAGAGAGAGAGAGAGAGAGAGAGAGAGAGAGAGAGAGAGAGTTAGTAATTAAGTATTTAGAGAGTGTCAAGAATTGTTCGTATAATCTACTAAATAAATGGCGTAAGCATTCACTCTTCGAGAGGGCTGACCTTTGGCATTTCGTACAGCATATGCTGATAATTAATACGGGAAACGCTTCTATGATAAGGCATCGAAGTGCAAAACTCCCCAAAGAGTTCATAAAGAAACATCAAGATGAAATCAACTGCCGCAAAAGTACTAAACTCACTTTTGATTTACCACAAGGAGGAAGCGGATACAATTTAGAAAGGACTTAGAAAAGATCATGAAAAATACCGCTGTCGACCAAATTAAATGATAACATATTTACAGTTACAGTATTATACAGATAAACTTGACTGATTACGTAAGTATATTTCTGTATGTCCACAAACCTACCACACAGTAGTACATAAAATATGGAACACTAAACCCGTAGCACTTGCTTGGATAGACATACGCGAAACTTGTCCCATAACTTCTGTCTCTGACGCTCTATTAAAGGGTCAAACTAGTTTTGCGCGACATTATTTGTTTTTCGGAAGACAGCCACACCCAGTGAGACGATGGCTCTGATTGTAATGAACCCTTTATTGCTACGTGGAGCGTTGCTTAAGCGCTTCATATTTTTCTCCAGATCCGAAAACTGTTTTCAAGTACTTGAATAGTGATTAGTAATTGATGCTTGCCAAATATAACTCGAAACTAGAAAAATTCACCTGTAAAAAGAAGGAATTTCTTGAAAAATGCAGTAAGGAATAGAAAATCAACGAAAAGAAGGACGGCAACAATATTTTTATTATGAAAATGTTTGTCAATTGTTCTCGTAAAGAAAATTTTTGTTAATGCAGGTCTCTCCTGACCCAAGCAGTCATTCATATATCTGGTAGTTAGTAGATTAAAATTTATTATTTCTAGAGCAGAAAAAGACGTAGGGCTAGAGGCCTCGTTCCGAAAGAATTACACAACCTACATGTATCTCGTCTAATAGAAATATATATATATATATATATATATATATATATATATATATATATATATATATATATATATATATACACACCTATATACATACATACACATACGCACACACACACACAAATATATATATATATATATATATATATATATATATATATATATATATATATATATATATATATATATAATATATATATATATAAATATATATATATATATATATATATATATATATATATATATATATATATATATATATATATATAATGATCATAATGACACATGATCTTAATATACCAGTTAAACAGTAGGTGGAAATAAAACACACTGGGTGTAGGTCCTCACCGGTTTTGACTTTATTTCTGAGCCACTGACGAAGGACTGAGACATAGTAGGAGAAATTCGCAACACATATGCTCGGGGGATAGTGCAAACATTGAAAACAGTTGGAAATTAAAATCCAAATCTGACAGGTGTCAGGGGGAAGAGCGGCAAACCACATTTGAGTTTAGTCAGGTACTACGATTACAAATATGATTTTCTTTTTTCCATGCATATCTACTACATTCCTTAAGATTTAAACATTTCTTTTGAAATGACAGGATTAAACTTATACGAGCCTTGACTGATGTTTTGTTCATATTTTTACAATTTCTTTCCTTTATAAAATTGGACTCAACTATTTTTCTTTCCAGTGCATTATCAGAATAAGCTATCTTTTTTTGCGAATGCCCAGCTGATTGTATAATCGTTTTCACTAACGTAGAGTGGAAATCACACACACACACACACACACACACATATGCGTATATGTGTGTGTCAGAAAAACATGTTTCACCACATCGCAATTACATTATGCACCACATGAACTGGAAGCTATGTGTAATGTAATGAACCACCAGTGAATGTTTAAATTTTACCACATGAAGTCTGTCATCTGCTAAATACCAAAAAATCCTGCATAACCAACATGATGTCGGAAGGGATGATGATCTACGTGGTTAGAAATTATGGAATACACGGCACAAGAATTACTCGGCCTTACTTGCAAACTTATCAATCAAAGTACAATGGCGCCAGCGTGGCTGCTCTCTGTGATGGTTAAGGAAGATCGGCAGAGTGATCACTTACCCTGGTACTCAGTGCCTCTTTTAGCACCAAAAAATTGTAATGGTTCCAACAGACTTGGGAAGAAAGAAAAGGGGGACCTCTTTCACCGTATTCAGTATTGGCTTCACAAGCACAGCGCCCATCAGTGTTAAATTCGGTGGCAAAAAGGCAATGCGTTTATGATCTTTGTAACTAATTAACTACATCTCTGAGAATTCTTGCATATTTTTATTGTAATGATTGCATTTTGCGTCATCCTGAAGGTATCAACAAAAACGTTCCAAGAGTCATGTAACAATCATATCTCCATCATTTTGACATTATCATGACATATGCATAAGGTTCCATGTATGGAGAGTAATTATTCTTCATAAAAAGGTCACTTGTTTTCATGTTCTTAAAAGCCAATAATTACTAGATCAATGGTGTCAAACGCGAAATGGCAGGACTCTTAGTAACTACTCACCTAGCACAATGTGGTTGATGGTACGGTGGTGAAATTTTAATGCAGAGAACGATCCAAATTATAAAAAATTCTGTACAAAATGCCCAATGTGGTAACTGAATGATGTACCAGATTATTTATGATAATTCTCGTACGGGCTTTCCCTTCTTGGTATTTCTCGCACATAATGTTCTAATATGAGTGTTTCATGGATCTTTTGTTCTTGCAGCCAACTGTTTTTTTTCCTTGCCTTTGATGTCATGTGTCCATATCTGTAAGGATTTTTCATTCTACTAGGAGACTGGAGGTGATTATTATTCATGCTGACTTGTCTGTCTCCTTGAATGTGCTTAAAGTCCATTGCCTGGTGGGACTAAGGATAGGTCAGGTCGATTGATTTACTCTGTCCCTTAGTACATACTAAGATCCTTACCAACTGGATGATGACCCTTACAGGACATAGCTGATGATGAGTGACGAAGATACCACCAAGAGGCCGAAGGACAACCAAGGTAACCATCTACT
>NC_089762.1:16756711-16764211 GCF_040412425.1 Macrobrachium rosenbergii
TGCCCTCCAGGCATCTGCCGTCCAAAACAACAACCTTGACCTACTGCAGACCATCGCTTTTCCTCAGAAAACACAAGTCAGAGATGGATGGCTGAAGCAGTGATTTTCATGTATTTTCAGAAACTTTCAGCACATCATTTGTAAAACCAACACCATCTGTAAATGTAAAACACCTCTAGTTTTCGAACCATATGTAATGGAGAACTCTCCTTTTGTTGTACAAAAAATTAACTGTTTTCCAGGTGTGAGAAAACACACCTGACCACAAAATTATGCCTTTCTTGCTCTGATGTTTGATGCTACCTTTCCGTTTGTGGAAGCTTATGTCTAGTCAGAAATTTGTGACAATAAATCTCTAAGTAACCAGACGCTGCCTCTTACTCATCCCGTCTCTACAATCTAATTAGTTTTATTTCTTGAATTCTACTGATGAACTACTTACATAGGAATAAAAAAGGAATGCTAATTAAGAGGAACCCCAGCAGGCAACGGAGTTCCATCTTTTATGCAACTGTTCTCACACAGAATTGTCACCTAGTTATGTAATCCAGATTGCATAAGATTTGTAGAGTAACGAAATATAATAATTCCCTAAACGTTTGGGTGAATCTTATCAGCATAATTCTAGTACAGAAAGAGTTTTGGTAAAAGGATACCCTTAAAATTTCTTCCCTTCCTATAAGGCAACTTCCAGCTAACATTCAGTTAAAAAAATGGCTGCAACTGGATTAGTTACCAGTATTTAAGGGTACATATATGAGTCAGGATGTGAAATCATATCCTCCCCAACAGGAGGATGGAGAAGTCTCAGTTACATTGAGATTAATATCTTACCTCCGACGTCTGCTGGGTATGATCATCCATATTTCATCTAAAGCGATAGAGAAAAGGTGGAAAAAGAAATGAGGGATGAAATATAGGAAACAGAATTAGTAAAACTAATTTTAAATACATTACACTATTTAGTTATGAGGCTAAAACAAATGATCACTTGTGATATTAAATCTGTAAAATACAAGCCACCAAAAAATTCAAACGCGTCTTGAGCATGGGTTAATATCAAGTTAGGAGCAACTGAATGACGGAGAGTTAGCTAAGGTCTATGCAATTTACTGAAAAATATATTTGCACTCTTTATAATTTCGGAGAGGGATAACCAACTATGTAATTTTGGTATTCCCAGCTCTTTACTGCATACATTTGATAAACAGTGACAAAGCAGAGATTCAGCTGTTGTATTTATCGCGATTTTCTGTTGACAATAATATCAATTAAAACGTAAATTCAATTTCGTATATTCCTTAAACTTCCTACTCAGGCTTATGCGTAAGTGTTTCAAGTTCAAAATATGTCAAAGGAATATTAAACAAGGTTACGTGAAAGTATATCTACATCTATATATTGTGGATTTTAGATATAAATTATGTGTGAAACAAATTTAATACGCAACTGTTAGACTAGAAAAAATAGAGAACGGCTGAGAAAACGACTTAAGAGAAATAGACATAAATATCTACATAAAATGTTAACAAACGGGAAGAGAGTGATGAATAACATAAGCAGGCGCGATGATCCTTTTTTTAACAAAATTATCACTGGATTGGAAATACCTGAACAGAAATTATTGCTTAAAATATTTCACCAGATAACACATGGGTAAAACATAATCTGAATAGTTAAACTGTCGACTACAAAACTAAAAAGAAATGTAGTAAAAACATTGCAAAGAGAAGCTGTTTTTAAAAATAACCACTGACGAGACACGGTATCAGTAAACCGTAAACAGTAATGCCTTGTTCTGAGAAACATTTAGTGATTATATGTCCATTTCAAAAGAACGAATTCTCTTCTATAAACTCTTTGATAATTACATATTCGAGTAGGTACTTCTCAGGGACTTATTGATTTTTAATTTCCGTACACAGAAAAGCTATATAAAGAATCGACTGTCCACCGACCAAATCATTCTTTTTTATCCTAAAGGTTTCGTGGTGATTTTCTCTCCCGTGGTCATTTGGCCAATTAAAGGAAGTCCAAGGTAATTGTTGAAGCATTTATATGCAAGACACTATCCCTATCTATAGGAAGTACGATTAGGTACATGCGATATGACCTACACCTGCTGAGCTTCGTCAGTGTAAAGTGTATCAGGTTGTTGCAACGGGAGAAAGGGCTCGTGCAAGAAAATCGTGGAACAGATGTTGGGCATAAAAGGCAACCTGACACGAATTTCGTCCTTACTTCTAATGTCGCTAGATTCAATCTTCATGCCCTTTGGAAGTAAAAAGAAAACGCGCTGAGTTTTCTTGATCGATGTGACCTTGGTGATAAAGTTTCAGCATCTTACTTTCCCTGACCATGTGCTTACTGCACATTTTAAATCTCTTTTTTACCTTTAGCCAGCTAAAAAAAATCCTTAAGTAACGGACCACAAATGACTAGGTGAACAATAAAATTTACTCTGGACTTCTAATCACATGCCGAAAAGTGTACGAAACACGGAATTTGTTGAGAGAAGAAAGTTATGAAAGCTACTAAAAAACACATATTGTACAAGTATGCATACACACAAACAAACACGCACACACACACACACACATATATATATATATATATATATATATATATATATATATATATATATATATATATATATATATATATATTCTGACTCAAATCGGAATCAAATCACGGTCTCTCAAATGAAAGGCCAGCTTGGAACCTGAGTACTTCTGTAAATGAGGTTTTTCACGGGCAAGCTGCCACCTAACATGCAAAGGCATTTTACCCAACTTCACGACCCGTCAGGAGTCAAGTGGTAACATTTCATTCAAATGAACCCGTCAGCGTGAATAGGATGAAACTAATGAACACATGAGCAGATGTTTCACAGAAATAAATTTCTGAGTCACCTAAGGATCGAACTATAGTATCAAATAAAAGGTTAGGGTGCTACCAATTGAGTCACACACTTCATAAAAGAAGTAGGAACTTAAGTACTCCTGTACCTGAGGTTTTCCAGGGCAGGCTGCCTCCAGTGAGTCAAATGGTAGCATTTCATTCGAATTAACCCTTCAGCGTCAATATGGTGGAACTAATGAACACCTGAGCACATGTTTCACGGAAATAATTTTCTGACTCACATCGCTGTCTCTCAAATGAAAGGTCAGGGCGCCACCAGTTGATCTACATAAGTCATACAAGAAGTTGGAACCTCAATATTTCTGTACCTGAAGATTTTTCTGAGCAGGCTGCCACCTAAAATACCAGCGAAGTTAGGTAAAATTCGCCCGTATGTTAGTCGGCAGCCTGCCCAGGAAAACCTCAGGTATAGAAGTACTCAAGTCCAAACTTTCATTTGAGAGACCGTTGTTCGATCCCAATACGTGTCAGAAATTTATTCCTGTGAAACACGTGCTCACGCGTTCATTACTTCTAAATATATATATATATATATATATATATATATATATATATATATATATATATATATATATATATATATATATATATATATATATATATATATATGCACAAACACAACTAAGACAGAGAGAGAGAGAGAAAAAAATTCAAGCGCAAGATATACGTCTTATGCTGGTGACATCTGTAATAAAAGATAAGACAAACTAGTAAAGGAAGCAATAAAAGAATTCTTCGTTCATGAGAAAACAGGGACAAAAGAAAAGGAATCCATGTAATTATGACAGCAGAAAAAGTACTATGGTTCTCCAAACCTTTGACCTGGGTTTTTGAAAGACACTATTCTTACCAGTCAAGCCGATAAAACTATGCTTCTCTCTCTCTCTCTCTCTCTAACGAATACATGCAAATGTAACTATGATTAATTTATACAATGTGCATATTCAGTAGTAAGCAGATGTGACATATTTTAGCAAATAAATCAAATTTACCAGTTATTTTGCTTAGTTACCAAAGTTAGGTTAGGTAATGTAACGTTACATTAACCTAGGAGGTGGGGTGGGGGGAAGCGGGGCTAAGGGAGGTAGCTAAATTTCATCATATTTACCCTAAATTATATTTCTAAGCAATTGTCGATAATTCTGAAAAGCAGTCCCTCACACTTACCTTTACATTCATAAAGGCCATTTTTCATACAGAGAAGTATCTATAAATGTAGAATCACAAACTAAGTATGATTTCATGCAATTTTCCTTCTAGCCCAACTGTGTCGTGATATATGATTAACTTGGAATTTAGAAAGCTGGCTTTGTGTTCTCAGGTACGGGACAGACGGAAGACTGTCCAATCTTGAGCGCTAATCAGGCAAACTAATTGATTGGGGTTCATGTTGTTCCCCGTCTTCTTCGTCTCTGAAGAAATTAATCTGCCAGTTACACTCAGATGAGAGAGAGAGAGAGAGAGAGAGAGAGAGAGAGAGAGAGAGAGAGAGAGAGAGAGAGAGAGAGAGAGAGAGAGAGATTCATATGCATTTTATCTGAAATTTTTTTATCCATTCAACGCGGCGGCTTCACTAGTATTAGATTCATACAGCTTGTCTCTTAGAGATGTTTCTCAGCATAAAACACATTTCTCTTTTAATACCTCTGTGTAAGCACATATGAAAAATTCCATCTTCATGTTGAATAAAGATCTCTCCGAAGAGCACTCCCCGAAGGTGGCATGAGGCGGACAGCTTGCTGAACTACACCGGGATATGCTCTACTTAACAAACTTAAAAGCACACGGAGATATGACACAGAGATTTCAAAACCCACTCCCAGTAATCTCTCTCACACGGAATTTTATTCTTTATGGTCCTCTCATGGAATGTTCTCTTGATTCTGAGACGTCCATGTAAATGGGCATCGGCTAAATTTAGGAGGAAGTTTTTGTGTCCCTATCACATAAAATATGAACTTTAGTTATTCCTTTGATAGGCTATTAAATTCACAAAGTTCAATGAATATTGTGAACCATATTCCAGTAATGAATAAATAAACTTTTCTAATAGATAGGGAATTTAGAATAACATGCCACGAACATTGATCTTCAACTGTAGATTTGGATGATAAACTATTGAAAACACCAACAAAAAATTAACCTCAAGAATCGAGACAGAGTCTGATAGATTTGCTAAGTCTAGGTGCAAAATAATTCATGAAGCCTTGAAACTTAGCTATAAAAAAATCAGAAAACCAGCATTAACATTGCAAAAGATATGCCCTTGTGTGAAAGGTGGGGTTAAAAAACCACGTGAAAGGTGGCTCCCAAAAAAAAAAAAAAAAAAAAAAAAAAAATATATATATATATATATATATATATATATATATATATATATATATATATATATATATATATATAACAGATAAAATATATAAACACTTCTCGTAGGACATATGATGGATATTAAATATTTTTGTTCTACAATATGCTGTACTTGACAAAATGAAATAGGAAGAATTTAAGGATGCTGTGTAATGGATGCATTTGTAAAAACAAAATATGACTTGCATTTCTCAATCATATCTTTTACGGGCATTTGCTTTATCTCATAGTTTCTTAATGGACTACTTGTTTACTTTCAACCAAGCTCCGCTTCATATTCAGAAACAACATTCACCAGACAAAATGGCCTCGTAAGTATAGTTTATGATTCAGTTACCTCTCGCGATTTATTTGTTGTTATTAGCTTTCTAGAGAAAAAAATCTATCAAACATCAAAGGAAACTCCGTGAATGGTGTAAAATTTGAGGGATACAGAGAAAAAAGAATTGCGAAAAACATTGCACAAACTATCTCTTAGCTCTAAATACCTCATATATTTAGGGTGATGAGAACATATTTAGTCATGGTCTAGCATTTTGCAAGCATTATGCATTGTGTTCAATAAGCGAATCTAACGAACTTTTTATGAAACATTTTCAGTCTCAAAACATCGAAAAAGAGGATATGATATAAAAGTGAATCAGAAATGCTTATGAAGATGACATACATGGCGAGGATTTACTTTAATGAACTCTAATGAAATAATATTTCTGCTAAAATTAATCTTTATCGTGAAAAAGGCCAAAAAGATAAATCAGAAATGAGGCTTATCTTTATCTAAACCGGAAAAGTGATTAATTTGTAAATATCTGTTACTTTTATTTTCTATCTTCTCCCTTCTCCCTCACCCCCACCCTCCCCTGTTGTAATTCAGGGGCCAATGCTTGTTCATTAGTGTTCAAGGAGAGTAACTGGCGTATATCTAATAATCAGCAACTCATGATTTACACAAGAAGGTGCCAAAATTCTATAATTAAAAGTAAAAAGTAATAAAAACTGAAAACACAGTAGTAACTTCGTGTTCACTTGTTTATCTATATCTATTTACTATGTTTTTCTTTGTTTGGCATATGTACAACATCAACAATTAATCATCATAATCCATGCGATACAACACTGATGTATTCAGCAATTATCATCATAATTCATGCGAAAACTTAAATTATGTTTCAGTACAAAAGTTAACAGATATAATCGCTTCCTCTAGTGTTCGTAAAAATAATTAAAAACCACAAAACTTCGTTAAACATAATTTCGTCTTTTTTTCAGCATAATTATCTTCCATGACATATGTCAAAATCTCCAAGGTGTAAAATCTTTTCGATTCACAATAATCTTTTCCAACTTACTTAAATTTTGACGTGTACTTGCTACTCACAGCAAATAAAATATCTTTTTCTTCTTCAAAATTTAAGTCATACTAAAAAAATATCCCAATTTCTACTGTTATTGAAATTCCTAGCCCTTTGATTTTACTTCAGCACTTTTGTTAGTAATCTTTACATATTTGTTGGGAGAGATGGAGATATCGGAGCAATATCGTTATTTAATAAGATTCACTTCTACTCTGCTAAATATAAAAGAATATCCTAAAAAGGGCAGAACCATAACGTTAATAGCAACCTAGAGTTGATGAAACAATAATTTAAGAATGAGGCTTTAACCCTAAAACGGTTAGATTTGAAATAGGTCATAACTTCAAGGTAAATGCATCCATACTTCTGTGTCCATTACTAGTCAGCATTTAAAGAGAAAATGTTCAAAATTAACACGCTTCATATTGGTAGTCTTACTGGAAGAGTAAATTTACAGATTACTTTTCTGAAGAATTCACAAACCTCCCCTTCACCTGTTTATGGTCATCCGGTGACCCTGTTTCATAGGATTTTGAGCACCTCGGCTTCCACTACGTGTAGCCGTAACCACTCCCTTAGCCACTGCAAACTAAGCATCAGTGGGAGACTTCTCCAATAACAGCGAAAGGAACGCCATAAGTGACAGGGCAATCAACCGTTAGTGTTAGTCTGCTGGACATAAGCCGCTTATCGAATGACTGAACCAGCGCATGAGACTTCCAAAACAGGGACAAACGGACCGACAGGCTGAAACAAAAACATGCTTTCGTGCACTTGCAAAAACTAACAGAAGCAAGGAGAAAGATTTAATTAGTCAGGAGTAACCTTATTCGTCATCTTTTCAGTGCCCCAGAAA
>NC_089762.1:16769211-16799211 GCF_040412425.1 Macrobrachium rosenbergii
TGTAATTTCTCATTTCTTTCATTGTTACTTAGGCCTATCATTTCGATGCCTCTTATTTAACTGAATATGTAACGCCTATTTTTGTATTTCTTATTATCTAAGTTTCTAATGAATTAAAATTAGTAAGAAGGTCAACATTAATTTAGTCATTGTTAAACGCCAACAGTGAAGAAGACTACCATGCTCATCAGTGGAGAATGTCTCCTCCTCATCGCAAAAGATGACTCTTGCAGAAATCATCAGCCACTGGATTATATTGTAACGCAAACCCTAACCTATATTCTTTGTGTTTCTCTGATATGAAGTGTTTTTTGGCAGGAATATGACGAAATAATATCTTGGTCTAATGTAGCCTGTTACGAATGGCTTGAACAGCAACTTGAAGGGAGAGCGTAATGTTCTCTCTTTATAGCAACACCGGTTGTCAGGGGAGTTAGGCGGAGCTCCATGATGCCTCCTTCAGTGATCATCCGATGATGATCCTTAATAGCAGTGCAACAATGGGGTCGTCCTCCACTTTTTACAATGAATTTATCATATTTCCTTGTTCTCTCTGTTGTTGTATCCCTCTATACAGGGTTGTTTTATTTACGCTACGCTGCCGAGCAATAACTACGATAGAAACATTAGTCTTATGCAAGCTAATGATTGTGGTGCGGCTGAGTCTGTTGCCCATCTTATCGGCGCAAGTGATGAGACAGTTTAGTTTAACTTTCCTGCCTGAATGTGGAGTCACACAATAACATACAAAGTTATGAGATTTTTTCTTTTTTGTTTTTGACAACAATAATGGTTGAATTATTTCTTTCTTTATACATATAATTTCATTGATGATTATTCAATGTTATTTTATTAGTCAATAAGCTTTTATCTGGATTCGAAATATGGTTTCCTCTTTGATTCTTTTGCCCAATCATCTGAAGTGAAATTTGTCAAAATGTTTCGTCATTTTTCGTAATATGAACTTTTCACTCACCATTCTTTTTTTATATTGTTAACCGTATGATTAATAACCAAAATCGAATAAGAAAATTACATTTCCTTGTAAATATGAAAAGAACAAATTACTGTCAGGTGAACGAAAACTTCTGGAACATGTTGCAAAACATTTTTGAGTGACTGTACATGTTTAGTTCAAAGGGAATTCTCATCCTTGCTATATTTCCAGCACTGAATAACCTCGTAGGTCCCATTCTTTGAACTTTGGCCGGCATTTTATATTCCAGTCCGGTCCTTATTAGTGACTTGCTTCTTCTTTAGTTCTATCATCGCCCGTTATGCTGATTCCCAAAACCCCTTATTAACATGCATTGTTCCATTTTCTGGTTCAATTTACACTCGCAATCTTGCCTCTTGCACACGTTCACTTTATCCATACTCCACTTAAGAACGCTTTCAAACTATTCCGCTAGTCTTTTCACGATTCTCAGTCAGATTCTCCACACTCATTTTACGACCCTCCTCCTTACACCACAACTTTGTACCTATATCTGAAGACTTGCAGCACTACTACACCCATGAATATATCAAATAGCCACGGAAATACGTGTCTTTGTCTCAGCTCACTTTTACATGAAAACAGTTGCTTTCTCGTCTACAGTACCTTTTCAAAAAAATCCCATTATCTTCGCTTTCACCGTAAAAGCTTGTAATGTATTATTCTGTTTGCAAAAAAAGTTACATCAAAACAGACGTTAATTAGCCAAAGGTCCTCACTGCATTTATATTAACTCTCATGCATTATTCTAGGTAATATTTACAAAAGTCACATGCATATATATAAGCGTTGTGCGCATCAACGACCGACGTGGAGTTCTTGCAATTGTTTCTTCACTTCACTAATAGAATAATAGACAAAGAAAGGGGAAGAGGTCCAACTGGACGTGTTATATATATTCTCTGATAAACAGGCCTATATATATATAAAAACATTCGCCAAGAGACAGGTATATATTCTTAAGGCTGATATATATATAACTTACCTATCCCGTTCTCCATATATAAGACGCACCTATATATAGTCATATGATATTTTTACAATATATATATAAAAATATATATATATATATATATATATATATATATATATATATATATATATATATATATATATATATATACACACACACACACACATATATATATATATATATATATATATATATATATATATATATATACAATAATATAGATATATATATATATATACAACAATATAGTATATATATAATTTCGATCAACTATAGGGCTCTGTCTAATGAAAGGCGAGGCTCCACAGGGTTCTACCATTAGGTATCCAACATGGCTTTTGGGATGCGGCTGCCATTCTTCTGTTCCTCTCCGACCTGCCTTCAACCTACCACATTTAAACATCAACCTAATCCAATAGTAATGTCATTCAAAGACACACACACACACACACACATATTATATATATATATATATATATATATATATATATATATATATATATATATATATATATATATATATATATATATATATATATATATATATATATGAAAGCCTGTGCATACAATAATGGTTTATTTCCAATGGCCCCATCTTTCTGGGAGTATGTGTTTTAAATATTTTCATTGGCATATATTTCCTTGAAACGCATTTGCATAAATATTTCCATATTGGATGTGAAGTGCGCATTCGAGAAACACTTTTGAACGAAATATCTGATTTACTGGAAATGACACTTTCTTTATCGCAACCTTTCAGAGGTTAATCGTTCACTTTCAGCCAGAAAACCTTAAGAGGAAAATAGTCAATAAATGTTGAGGAATTTTTAGTTCTGCCTGACAAATCACCCACGGGCATCCATTTTCTTGAAGCGTTCCTCGATAGCCGTATTTGATTCCATTCAGACAAGAACTAAACTAACATTAGCCTCCATTATGCACTGCCACTCGATCATGTTCTGTAAGTCACGCGTTTCTGGATGATAACAAACCAAGGTTACCTTTGCTCAGAGTGATTTCTCCCTCTGGTGGTTCGGTTAGGTGAAGCGTTATCAACTGTCAGGCCCTGCAAAGGACTGTCTCTCTGTGGGTGTTCTGTGTCAATGACTGTTCGTCAACTTTTGTACCACAATTCATCTTAACTTTGCTTAACGCTCCCTTCTTTTTCCAAAGCCTTTTAATGCCATCTTAAATCCTTGCCTTCGTTATTTTATGATCGTTCCTCTATTACGTATTTGCCTTGCTGCCTGCCAGCCGTATTTCAGTTTTATTCCTGATCTTTTCCATATGTGAAGCATGAACGATATAATTGTAAATACTTAACGATATTTTTCGGGTTCAGAGTGATTCCATAAACTGAGCTTTACATTTATGCCTGTGGTAGATTAATGTTTACCGCAGAGTAACTCAGTTACCTGTCTTCATCACTGGGATCTAGCAAAATACCAAACGGAGACATAAAGAAAGGGGGTAAGAGTTTCTCTCTCTCTCTCTCTCTCTCTCTCTCTCTCTCTCTCTCTCTCTCTCTCTCTCTCTCTGTAACACACATGCACACACGCTTGCGCGCGCGCGCACACACACACACAGAAGGTCCTGTTTATATATTTGTCAGAGATGCATAACACAAATGACGTACTTTGGAGAACTTCAGCAATCAGGTTATGCAATTAGAAATACAATATTTATTGTTAACTATATGAAAAAGAAATGACTGCTAATCATGTCAGTCGGTTATAAAGGCTACGGCTGAAAGAAAGTCTGAAAGAAAAGAACGAGTATCTTAATTTATATATTAATTTATATATCACCTCTGTTGAAAGGATCAACAATACCCAGTGGAGTAATAAACAGGAAATACAGAAACTGAGTTGGTTATTACGTAAACAACATATGCGCAAACATTTTTTTCTGAATATGTATATATATATATATATATATATATATATATATATATATATATATATATATATATATATATATATATATATATATATATATACACTGTGTATACATACACATATAAAGTTAAGTATACCATAGTTTAACAGACCACTGAGCTGATTAACAGCAACAGGACCTACAGCTTATTGTGGATTCCGAACCACATTATACCGAGATATGAATTTCTATCACCAGAAATATATTCCTCTTATCCTTCATTGGCCGGCCGGAGATTTGAACTCGGGCCCTGCAGAGTGCTAGCCAAGAACGGTACCAACCAGTCCAACGAGGAACTACACACACATATATATATACTGTGTATACATACACACACACACACACACACACACACATATACATATATATATATATATATATATATATATATATATATATATATATATATATATATATATATATATATATATATATATATATACACATACACACACATAATTTTAATAGCCACAATGCCCTCTTCACTCCTCGAATTCTTTGCGCTTTTTTGGATACGTTTGTCACTACAAAGCCTTAACATCTCTCTCTCTCTCTCTCTCCCAACTCTCCCTCACTTTTTCCCTCTTTCTCCTCCCTAACACCCCCTCTACTCTCTCTCTCTCTAAGTTCCTCTCCCTCTCACTCTCTCTCCAACCCTCCCTGTCTCTTTCCCTCTTTCTTCTCCCAAACACCGGCTCTACACTCTCTCTCTCTCTCTCTCTCACTTCGTCTCCCTTTCACTCTTTCGTCCTCTCACTCCCTCTCTTCCCCTCTCTTCCTCTCTACAGCCCTCCCTGTCTCTTTCCCTCTTTCTTCTCCCTAACACCCCCTCTATCCTCCCTCTCACTCTGTCACCCCCTTCCCAACCCCCACCCCTTTGGTGCCACAGTATTCTTTTCCAGATATTAGTAATATGTATACCAAAATTAGGTATGATAAATTCGTAAAGTTACCAAGTTTATGGGAATAACCCGCCTGTTTCACGGGCAGAACCATTCCCGTTTCAGGGAAGCCCTTTCCCAACCCCCTGGGGCCCTTTGGTGCTAGTGATGTCTTACCCCCAACAGCATTCTTTTCGAGATAGTAAGTTATATGTGTACCAAGTTTTGTTGAAATTGGTTAATGCGTTTCAGAGTTATCCTGGGACATACATACAAACATACATTTATATATTATATATATATGCATGTGTATAAAATATATATATATATATATATATATATATATATATATATATATATATATATATATATATATATATATACACACACACACATATATATATATATATATATATATATATATATATATATACACACACACATATATATATATATATATATATATATATATATATATATATATATATATATATATATGTATATATATTTACACAATACAAGGCATCACAAAACGGTCATAAAACAGTGGTAGGTTTGCTCTATTCTTTCATCTACAGTTTCTTCTCATACTCTATTATGTCTTGCTTTAAAGTTTAAGTTTCTTATACAATATATTCAAATTAAATTAAACTATATATATAAGCTATAAATATATATATATATATATATATATATATATATATATATATATATATATATGTACACATATATATATATGTGTGTGTGTGTGTATGTGTATAATGTGTGTGAACGCACGCAAGTGGTAACAGGTAACGTACAGTTAAGAAGACAGTATGAACTTGTAAAAAATTATTAATTTGTCTTAGTTCACATCAACATAGTTATGAGCATTCTGAACATGTTTCATTTATCAGTTTAATTCATATTACAAAAATGAAAGAGCAAATCTTTGATTAAGATATAATACTATGCAACATTGCGCCATTAGAACTAATGTAAAGGAGGAACTCGTTACCATTCAGCATTTCAACTTCCATATCTCAGTCACGTCCAGACAACATGTATCCTAATTGAAAAGAACATTTATGGGCTCTATCTGTATTCAAGGCTCATCACTTAATCCCCTTTGCTCATTGGAGTTCATAAGTACTAAATGTTTGTCTTCAGAATGTTATCTGCTAAGGCTAGAGGGGTACATTTCTGAGGTAAATTAAGATTAATGACTAGGTTTCCGGCCTCATTAAGGAAAATACTCACTTGATGTAAAACTCGTTCCTTCTGAGGAAGTGTCCTGCTAGGTAACAGAGAAAGGTCTGAGATATTAGGACGTTGAAGGGAAAGGGATGCGCACCCTCAGATAACTATTACGTTTGTTTGTTCCATAATTTTACTAGGACTCATAATGTGCATACGCTTGATGTCTCAAAAACAAATGTATTTGGCTTATCATGATATTTAATTCAAGAATTGTTATTTACTTTATAATAAAGCGCTAAATGCATTTTCATCGAACGACCCTGAATACGTTGATACACTTATCATTTGTGGAATGTGTCATGTAATGTCGCTTCTTCTTTCCTTGAATTCATAAAATCCTACATTTTTGTATGTAAAATAGTTTGTATCATGCGACTCCGTCTATTCTGATTCCCTGGCTGACTTGTTGATCTGAAATAGAAATTCCGTCTATAGAAGTATAATCTTTCACTTTACTTAAAATATGTTCAAGAATTTTACAAACGATGTATTGTTATGCATTCAGCAGGTGTATCATTATTGGGTAAAGTTGATTAGAAATAGTATTTATGTCTATCAAACTATAATCTTTCACTTTGCTTAAGTTCAAGATCTTTACAAACACTGGATTGTTAAGCATTCACGAATTGTGTCATTATCTCACAAAGGAGAGACCCCATATACACATACATACATTTATATATTATATATATATATATATATATATATATATATATATATATATAAAAACAAAATCCATGAAGGAAGGAGAAACACTGGAGTGCTGCGAGACCTTTCGACTGACGTCCTTTACTTAGCAATGCTAAGTAAAGGACGACAGTCGAAGGGTCTCATAACTCCAGTGTTTCTCTTTCCTTCGTGATTTTGTCTTTACTTATAAATTCATCACGTTCCATATTTTCGTGATTCAGTTATACATACATACATACATATATATATATATTATATATACAGTATGTATATATATATATATATATATATATATATATATATATATATATATATATATATATATATATATATATATTTTCACATAAATATATTTGGATAAAGACTAGGCTGTTCCATTGATGGAAGCTGTTTTCAATGCAAATTTCACGACTGAAATCTGTTGAGAAGAGAGAGAGAAAGTACCGTATTCAAGTTTTCATGAGCAAGCATGAAAGACCTTACCAATAAACAATCGAACCATACTACAGGTCTGAACGAAAGCATCGAAACTTTAACTTCAATTTGGATTACAATTTCTAAACAAAAAATTATGATAAAATGAAAAACGATATGCTTATCAAATTTCAACACCCAATTAATGCTAACTTCTTTGTTAATTTGCTCCAGTCAATATTTTCTTTTGTGTTAGAATTAAATCTAGTGCCATTTGACAGTCATGCTCACACATATACAAAGACACACATGTACACACACACACACACACACACATATATATATATTTTTACGTTTTTCCGTGGTTTTAGTTTGAAATATGTCTGTGAGACAGGTAGCAACAATTTAAGGTGATTTTGCCTTGTGATTCTGACTTCGTGGGTACGGGAAAACGTAAAAAGAGGAAAACAAAAGGAGAATTTCATATGAGCATAGGGCTCTGGTTACTGAGGGAAATATTACGTAAAACACGTGGGCACATTTAAAGTAGTGTATTTACATAAATGACCTTAGTACGGGAAAGAGGAACTCAAGTAGATTGAATGAAACTGGGGAATTCAGACACAGTCCGAGAAGCTTCCACGATGGGATCCCTCTGAAATGAGAGATATGCACATTATACGCCAGTAATGAAAATAGACAAAAGAATAATGAATTCAAGCTGCACTGAGGGTGCCAAAGGAGTAATACAGAATTAATACTGCCGATGCAAGAGGCGCACGGACATTAGACAAGGAGATTTCTGGCTTTCTCTTTAAGAAAATATTACGAGACAAAAGCGTGACTGAAATGGGGCTCTTCCATGGCACTTTACCTTGCAGATTTTCCGAGGGCGTGTAGAAGGCGGTCCGTGGATGACTTGCGATTTCCGAGGACGAGTTTCTTCCACGTGGTGAGATGCAAGGGCTTCCGTAAAGGGGCAAGGCGATGGGGACTCCTCGAAACTCCAAGCAATGGCGTGTGGGCTCGAGGAATACGGTTGAAGGGCACGAGGAGAAGTATACTTTGGGAAGGGCCGTGGTTAGGGATGCAAGGGGCATCGATGGGGCCAGGTGTTGAGGACGTCTTCCATAAGTTCACTCCATATCTTCCAGCCCGCGTGTGTGTCGAGACCTCGTGGGCTTTTGCCTTTATCCCCTCCTATGGGGCAGGGGTGTTTTTCAGATGCTTTGACTCATTGCACCTGCTGCCCGCAGGGGAGGTTTTGGCCTGTAGGAGAAACACCTAAGCCAGATTACTTTTGCCTCGAAGGAAAGATCTTTATCAAAAATGGGAGCGCCTTTAATCTTTTAACCCTTGTTTTTAAGTCGATAGACAGATGGTCTATCGATCAAATTTCAACACCCAATTAATGAAAGCTTTGTTAATGAACAACCAACAACAACAAAGGAGGGGGGGAGGTAATTTGCTAGCCATTTGAATTCTTGCTAATCATAATAATATATATATATATATATATATATATATATATATATATATATATATATATATATACATACATACATACACATATATATGTGTGTGCGTGTACAGAAAGATCCACAGTAATGTTCTTGAAATGTATTTGTAAAAATATTTACATTTCGTCTTGCTAATCAAGTATAATACTGTGGATCATTCTATACATAACTGAAAAACAGAATAAGGTGTTTATACACATAAATATATATATATATATATATATATATATATATATATATATATATATATATATATATATATAGAGAGAGAGAGAGAGAGAGAGAGAGAGAGAGAGAGAGAGAGAGAGAGAGAGAGAGAGAGAGAGAGAGAGAGAGAGAGAGAGGAAATTTATTACGGTATTGAAGAGAAGGTATGCTGAGAGAGAAATTGCATTCCTTAGAGGACTTGACAAAGGTGCTGTCCTATGGTCTTCACTGGGTGGGATGCGCTTCGGTTGATGGCTGCCTCGATAACTTAATGGAAGTGGATAGAGCCCACTCCATCATCATTACCCTTGTATCCTCATCTCCCTTTCACATTTGCATATTGAAACCTGATTAATGTCAATGACTTCTGACTCAGCGCTATTGCTCGCCTGACGATTAAATGGAAAAGGTACCCTTTACCCTACTCTGCCTTTCCTAGTCATCAAACTCATGCTGCTTTTCTCCACGAGCACGTCCTTATGGAACCAGCTGTTTTATACTGTGCTTTCATCCATGAGTATCATCAGTAAATTAGACGAAGGTTCGGCGATGAGAAACTTCGCTTTCAAAAGACAAGACTGTCGATTGCATGTCTTCCTTCTCAGCGGTTATACAGCGTCTGAGGACACCATCAACGCGTATAAACATACGCATGCTCTCTCTTTCTTGATCGTAACGAAGTGAAAGGAACAGACCAAGCAATGGTGACCTACAGGATATGGTTCAATGAATATGTATTTTCACCCAGCAACAACATTTTCGCACTGATAAGAAAGTACGACCTGGGCTAATATATTGAAAACTTTTATCTGGCGACAGTAGAATTAATGATTAAAATTTGGAATACATTGGCTTCTGTTGCACATGATCCAAAAAGGTGCTCACCATATATGTAACACACACACACACACACATATATATATATATATATATATATATATATATATATATATATATATATATATATATATATATGTGTGTGTGTGTGTGTGTGTATGTGTATATGCACATACACATACACATATATGGTTCCAAAGGAGGCCACTATAAGAGTTACTGCCCCAGTCAGTCTCGAACAGCTGAATCAACAGTCGAAAACTTTCACGGCATCAGTCGTTCTATATAAATTCAGAAAAGGCTCTCTAACAGCAAGTCGGCAGCTCCTTATTTTGCACATTATTCTCATGTTTCCTGGAAATTAAAGGACTTGTTCTAACACATTTCCTACCATGTATCCAGCACTTTCTCGGTCTACATCTCCTCTTTCCCGAAAATTCTAAACTACATATATAATTCTCGTATTAATCCCTCTTCAAGTATTCTAAGCAACCCTTATTTTTTTATTTATGTGCATGGATCTTTTACCACATCTCAACCTTTCCGCTTTTTTTTTTTACAATGACACGGATCCAAAAAAATTCATGGGCTTCAACAAGCAGCTGTCATCAACACCATATACATATAGATTTAGATGAGTTGGATCAACAACCACTAACAATCCAAACGTTGTATCCAAACTTTCTGTCTCTTTAAACTATTTTCTATAAACTACGTTTATTCACCTGTTATTTATATTCACTGCATTCGCTCCCTAATACCATTTTGGCTGGGGAGGGGTGGCTCAAGAAGGGTGGAACCTTCTAGTTCTTTGCAAATTTTGATGAACGAGGTTACTAACCCCATGCCTTGCTCTTGTCCCCAACTTGCATTGGGGCCCATTCACAGCTGAGTGGAATGGTTGCCGGCATGCCCGGATGGAACCACAGACCTTACAAGTTCAAGCTCAGTATTTTATATATATACTGTATATATATGTATGTATATATGTATATATATATATATATATATATATATATATATATACATATACACATATATATGTATATGTGTATATATATACATATATATATATGTATTTATTTATAAATATATATATATATATATATATATATATATATATATATATATACTGTATATATATGTATATATATACACATATATATGTATATGTGTATATATATACATATATATATATATATGTATTTATTTATAAATATATATATTATATATATATATATATATATATATATATATATATATATATATATATATATATATATATATTAAACGTCAGGCGCTATTACTTTTCAGGTATCTCGTTAGTACTTTCGGGTATGGTTCCTAGTACAACACCATGTCCCAGTGATGTTCTCGGGGCTTATGCAACGGCGGTCCCATCGATCCAACCGCTGTCCTGACCGAAAGTTGTTCTCAGTTCATCTGTAACTAATTCCCTTAAGCACTCCAACTATGCAGTTAAAAAAAAGTTGTTTACAAAGCTAACCAAATTCTCTTTTTCCTATAACAACTGACTAAAATAAACCCAAAAATGTAATCTCATACAGCAATAAGAAGGCTAGTGAAATGTTAGGGGAGAAAACAGTGTTGCCTTTGCCGGTCTAAATACCATAGGGCCGGATGTCAATAATGTTTACCAGAGATATAGCAACCATGAAAATACTTATATATGCATGACTACAATGGGTGTGGTGATCAATTCTGGTGGATTCCTCGAAAAAAAAAACTTATCCCAGACACGAAAAAAAAAAATTACATCAAGGACTGGTAAGATATGAACATCAAAACCCTTCTGTTTTCTATCATGTACCTTAAGGCGGTACATGTCTCTTAAAAGGTCATATATTTGAACCTTACTAAATTATCAAAAACCTGAATGAGTCCAAAGGGTTATGGACAATGGATCGAGTAGATAAGACCTTGGTGGAATCTGTTTTGAGAAACAGTCCTCATTATTATAAGGACTTGCCTGCCATCTAACTGAGCACATCCATTAATCGCTTGTCGTCTAGAAAATACCGTCTACACATTTACTACCAGATTATAAATTTCCCAAAAATTATTGTTTGTAAAGGGATGAAGATACAGTCGATGCTAAGCATCAATACATTATTGAAGTTCAGGCTCACATGAGCCTCATGTCAGTTTAAATGTTTTATTCCAAATGTTTTTTTTTTTTACTTCTCGTATGGTTTATTTTCCTTTGTTACTTCTCTTATGTAGTTTCTTCTTTATTGCATCATTTCTCTTTACGTTTTGTTCTGGTTTTCCTATTGAAGTGTTTAGGCATACAGCATTATGCTTTTCAATTGAGGGCTGGAGCTCAATTAATCAAAAAAATCTAATGTAAGGGCAACCTTCGTCTATACTGCATTCTCTTTACGAAGTTTTCACTCAGAAATTTCACACACATACAGTACAGTACATACATACATATATACTGTACATACATACATATATACTGTACATACATACATACATACATACACATGTATGTGTGTGTGCGTATGTGTACATGTATATGCATACAAGGAAAAATATGGTAAATCGAGGTCACCAGTCGGAAAAATAATGCATTTTCATATCAAGTTGGAAAAAGGACGAACACTAGCGATCAGAAAGGCAAAATAACCGCGACGAATGCAAGGCTTATGAAAAATCTACAAGCAAGGAGTGACAAAGATTCAGGTGTGATAAAAATTCGACTCACGTGTAGCGATAACCTCCAATTCTTGCTAAGAGCTCGGCGGAAAGTAATTCCCACTTACGGACATGGCCTACCAAGCATAATCAGTGAAACGAGTTTGTCTAATCTATCATTATGTGCCTATAAAAATAAAGTGTCTTGAACACTGAACTGTCTCCTGTCGACGTTATAATAAGGGCTGCATTTTAATTTGATAAGACAAATATACTTTTACGATTCCTGACCCAAGCTATATGAAATGGCAAAAAAGTAATTTTATAACTACCTTCATAGTTCGCTTTGTATAACAATTTTGGCAAAATTTTTATAATGCTACAAGGGAATATTATAATATATTTTTGTTTATGAAATACAGCGTGACAGTGTGCATATTAGTTATGCTATGACAATACAGTTCCAACTAGCATGGATCATTATCTAATAATCGCTTACTAACAGTTGGCTAGGCAAAAAGTAATGATGAAAAACTGTTCAAGCAAATTATATACGGCGGCACCTGACTATATATATATATATATATATATATATATATATATATATATATATATATATATATATATATATATATATATATATATATATATATATATATATATATATATGCATATATATATATATATATATATATATGTATATATATATAATATATATATATACATATATATATATTGTCATAAACTGGGTCCTTGGTGTAAGTGGGAATTTGAACAATTTATTGTTATGGACTGCCGTCGTACCAAGGGGGTCCCAAGTTTATGAACAAAAGGAAAAACTACTGGAAACTCACCTTAGAATCTTCCTGGATTTACGTAAATAATGAAGGTCGCCATTTGGAATTAGAGTTCTTTTACAATTAAAAGGGGTTTATTTACAGAGACTGGGGCAAATATGCATAAAAAAAAGAATGTAAAATGCAACCAATTTACAGGCACATAAATTACATACAGTAGATCAATAATGCAGTGATTTGCAAACAAGCAATGTAAATATAAAGGGCCACAGATACAACAGCCCCGTTATAACAACTGACTCTATTATGTTAAAAACTCATTCACAGACAATAGTACACTGGAAGGGGTGATATTATTATTATTAAAGTAGTTTAACCAGACCACCGAGCTGACTTTCAGCTCTCATAGGGCTGGCCTGAAGGATTTTATTAAAATACTAGGTCTAGGCCTGAAGTCAAGCGCTAGGACCCAATAGATCATCCAATACTAAGATGAATGAATTAAAATGAAATTAAAAACTGCACATAGGCACATGCTCTCATACAATAAATACATTTACTCAGACTTCCTTATATACATACTAAAACGGTATATTAAAATTCAGAATATAAATTAAACAAAATTTTTTAAAATTCATCTTTTTTGTAAAATTCAAATGTTAAAAGGATGTTCATATTTTTATTATTTACTTATTTTCATATTTTGTTAATTAAATTACAGTTCATCAAGAACATCAAAATTGGAATGATTGAAAATGTGAAAGATTCTGACAAAATTTCTTTCACTGACTTATTTCCAAAAGTAGACATTCGTTGTTGGTCATACTTTTGACATTCACATAACACATGTCTGACTGTTATTATTACTCTGCATTCTGAGCACTCGGGGCCGGGCCATGTGGGCTGCTCATTAAGTGCCCATGTGTCAGATGAGTATGGCCTATTCTGAGGCGTGTTAAAATTACTTGTGCGTGTCTCTCTTTGATATGATGAACTCCATTTTTTAACATTAGGTTTTATTTCTTTCAGTTTATTACTTTCAGGTTCTTCATCCCATATATATTGCCATTTATTTATGATACCCATTTTTATGTGATTATAATCAGTAACAGGGATATTCACATTTGATCTTGTCATGTGAGTTGCTGCTTTAGCTGCTTTGTCTGCTTCTTCATTTCCTTTGATCCCTACTCCAACATATTACTACATTTTTTCCATTATTATATAATTTAAGGAGATATAATTTAATTTGTTGTACTATATTATTATTTGATTTGTAACTTTGAATAGCTTCTATAGCACTTCTTGAATCACTGAAAACCACAAAATTATTGAATGATGATTCTTTAATTATTTTTATAGCTGATGCAATTCCATACAATTCTGCTGTAAATACAGAAGCATTATTAGGAAGAGAGAACTGATAAGTTTTGTCTTGGGACACTGCAGCATATCCTACTCCATGTTCTGATTTAGATCCATCTGTATATATTGCGTAATGTGGACCTTTTCGGCTTATATGCTCTATTGTATGCTGTCTATGGTGTTCTGTTGTATATGAGTTACTTTTTGATAAATACTTGAGGTGTGTGCAAATTCTCGTTTTATTCATTGTCCAGGGAGGAGGTGATTTTACTATTACAGGCACTTGTATATTTATATTCAGCGACTCAAACAATCTTTTAGCTCTAATTGGGAAAGGTGGTGGATGGTTGTTTATAAATACATCTCTTAATTCAAATAATTTTTTGGTTGGAGAATCACTAGTTTGAATTCTTAAAGCACTTTTCATTGTTACTAGCTCTCTATGGAGAGACAAAGGCATTTCACCACATTCAACTTGTAACGATGATTTTGGTGATGATCTAAAGGCTCTGAGCATATTCTAAGGCCTTCATTGTGAACAGGGCCTAACATTTTCAGAACTGCGTCAGATGCCGAGCCATATACTTTGCTTCCATAATCAATGATGGACAGAACTGTTGCCTTATACAGCACAGCAGGGGTATGTCTATCGGCTCCCCAAGTAGTGTTCGATAGTTTTCTAATTAGATTTGATGCTCTTTTACTTTTAGGTTTTACATATGTAATGTGGGCTCTCCAGTTCAAGTGGGTATCAAATACTAATCCCAAAATTTTGCTGTTTGGCCAATTGGTATACTATGGTTTTTGATTTTTAAATCTATTTCTTCACCTTTTTTCCACTTTTATTTTTATAAAACATGATTGCTTGAGTTTTATCTATGGAAAATTTAAAGCCTACAGATGAGGCCCATTCATCTATTTTTACTATGCTTTTATTAATGATTCGTTCTGCATGTTTTATTCGGGATGCTGAATAATATATGGCAAAATCATCCATGTACAGGTTACTTTTAATGCCAATAGGTAGATTTTACTGATATCATTAATTGCTAAAGTAAACAGGGTTCCACTAAGGACGCTTCCCTGTGGAACACCGTTTTCAAGTGGAAATGTTCTAGACAGATCATCATCAATTCTCACCTGAAAACTGCGGTTTGCCAAAAGTTCTGTATAAACCTAGGTAAATGTCCACGGATGTTGTTGTTTTGTAAAGTTTTTAATATAGCATACCTCCATGTGGTATCGTATGCCTTTTCAATGTCAAAAAGACAGCTATAGTAATTTGTTTTCGTTCAAAACCTCTACGTATATGGTCTTCGAAGTTACAAAGAGAATCAATGTGGATCTGTTACACTGAGACCCAAACTGAGTGGGAGTTAAAATTTTATTTTCTCGAATGTGCCATGTTAGTCGAGCATTTACCATTTTCTCTAACAATTTGCATAAGCAGCTTGTTAAAGAAATTGGTCTGTAATTATTTGCATTGCTGGGATCCTTTCCAGGTTTGGGGATAGGAATTATTATAGCTTTACGCCAATCATCTGAAATAAATTTCAAAGCCATAAATGATTATAAAACTCTAATAAATATGACTTTGCCAAAGGTGCTAAGTGGCAGATCATCTCAAAACAAATATTGTCACCTCCAGGAGCAGATTTATTGCGGTTCGAGAGAGCATATTCCATCTCTGACATACTAAATTTTCTATTATAATATACATCGTCGATTGTTTCAAAATTTATTGTTATTAATTCTATTTTATTTTTTTTTTGTGCGGAAGTGTTCATCTAAATTCTTATCACTACTTACATTTGCTAAATTTTCTCCCATTATATTACTTATTTCTTTTGGATCAAGTGTTCTTTTCCCATCTTTTAATATGGCATGTCTAGGTGGTTTGACATGGGTACCATTTATTTTCCTGAATTTTTCCCATATTTTTTGTATGGGAGTATTATTAGAGAGATCTGATACGTATTTCCTCCATGAAATGATTCTTCCTTGAATTACTTCTTTTCTAAATTTTGCAGATATTTTGTTCTAGTAATAATACAGTCATTTTTTGTAAAGTTCTTTCTAATATCGGTATTTTTTAGTCATTTTATTGAACTTTCTATTCAAATTATCTAATCGTCTCCCTATTGAATGTTTCATATTTATTAATTCTGTTAACTCATCAGACCACCAGGAACTTTGTGTTTTGTTGGATGGGGTTTTGACTTTGGTATTGCTTTATCAGCAGCAATTTTAATGAAATCAACAAGAAATTTATTAGTTTCATTATGGTCTTTTAAATATTCAAATTGTGGGATATTTCTAGTGTGCATTTCATATCGCTCCCAATCTGCTTTATAAATGTTATAGTGAGGGACATGTTTTGCAGGATTATTTTGCAATAAGGAAATTAATATTGGGAAATGATCACTGGTGTGCAAGTCATCAACTGTATTCCAGTCCAATCTGTCAACTATGCTTGTTGTACATAAAGTTAAGTCTACTGAGGAAAATGTTCCATGTCTTTGAAAAATATGTGCTAATTTCGTCATCATTTATACAGCAAATGTTGTTGGAATCCATGAACTCTTCTATTTTACTACCTATTCTATTTGAGTTTGTACAATGACAGTCCCATATTGGGTTGTGGGCGTTAAAATCACCTACTATTAATGTAGGTTCCTTGGTATTGTTAAGTAAATCTTTAAGTTTATCAATATCATGTAACTTTATTAGGTTGGTTATATGAGTTATAAATTATGTAATTATCATTTTTTATTCGTATTTTAATACTTGATATTTGCAAGTCAGTAAAATTTACAGGTACTATGTCATAACATACTTTGTTATGTACATATATAGCAGTACCTAAATTTCCTTCTTCTTCTCTAGATGTAGATACTAAGGTATATTTACCTATTGTTGGTATTGTTTTGTTGACATGTTGTAAACATATTATCATTGGATCATATTCCTTTAGTAATCGTTGTATTTCTCCCAAATGTAATCTGGTCTGTAGACCATTTACGTTCCATTGTATAATATAATTATTGAAAGTATAACGTTAGTGTGTTCAAGTGTTATTTTCTTTTTGTGGATCATCAATCTGCACTAAAATCCTATTTACAATATTTATTTGTTTTTCTTTATAAGACATTATGTGTCCAATGCACATACAGCCCTTTTCGTGAGTGTCCAAACTAGTAGTTTCTTTATTTCTGTAACTTATAAAATTTTGTATAGTGTTTGTTAAACTGTCCTTTGTTATGCTTTAATTTTTGTTGCACAGTTCAATGAAGCATTCATTACATCCACATGTGTTTTCGTGTGTCGTTTTTCATTTACTCTTTGCTGTACCTATTGTTGGTGATGGGGTAATCTCTTCTCCCATCACATAATCATTTTTGTCAATGGTTTGTTCCTCTACTATTTCTTTGATGTTCTGGATATCTGTTTCTATTGGTTTTATTATTACTTTAGGAGACAAAGGTATTTTCTTATTATTTGGTTTATGTTCTTTCTTGGGGTCTCCGCCTTTATTTTAATGGATGTATCTCTAATAATAGTTGGTTTTTTGTTGGTCTTGGGTGGAGTTCTCTCTAAAGGTCTCTTTTTCTTTAGTTTCTAATTCATCAGAACTATCTTTTAATATTTCTATGGTGCTTGTATTGTCTTCTAGTGATTCTATTTCTCTTAAAATCTCAAATGAATTTGAGCAAAGATTTGTATACATTTCTTGGTCCTTTGCTATATTGGTTTCTTCTTGCAAAGTGGTTATTTTTCTTTGAGACTGATCTACCAGGGTTTTGTTATTCTTATTTATTTCCACTTTTGTTTCTTTGTTTGATCTTATTGCTGCAGAAAAGTTCGTTTCTTAGCGGGATCATGCATTCCTCTAACCTTTGATTCTAATTTGGCCTCTTTTATAGGCATTCCTGTCCTTTCCTGAAGTAATTTCAATTCAGTATTGTATATATAATATATACATTCCTTAGATCTTGCATGGTGATTTTGTCCACAGTTCACGCATTTTGGTTCACTGCACCTCCACTGTGTGGCATGTTTGTCAGATCCACAGTATGCGCATACAGATGTATTATGGCAATTTTTTTCTTGTATGTCCATACATACTACAGTTTTGGCACTGTAGTGGTTTAGGGAAATACGGTCTCAGTTCTCTGCTTTGGCCTAAGATTTTTATTTTTAAGGGTAATTCATGGCCTTCAAATTTTATCTTTGCTTTTCTTAGTATTTTTCATTACTCCGTCTACTAGCTATGTTGTAAATTTTGCAGTCTTGTATATTGTTGTACCTTTTTTTAGGGAATCTAGCAATATATTCTTTTCTATTGGTTCATCATTATCAGGGAGTACTATGGTACCCTGGACACTGTTCAAATTGTCATGTTTTTTTAATATGTACTTTAACATTATCAATATTTTTTATATTTAAGTAGTTTTCCGATTGATTTCTTGTAGTGGTTTCTATCAACCACATCTGTTCTTTTTTGGTCACTTGTCTGAATGACATTTCAGTAGTTGAATGTCGATTCAATAAGAAGTTTTCTAATTTCAATGGCGATATTTTTTTCTCCGTTTCTAATGTTAGGAATCTTGAACAACTTCCACTCCCAAAGAGGGAGTCGAAGTGGGTCAATGTACCTAAAAACCTTAAAAAGATATCATCAGCCTTTCATGGGGTTTATTCTCCTGCCAATGGCACAAGTGAGAACCGACTCCCAAATGTCCGCATCCCTACCCTACCCCAAAGGGGATGGCACAACATGATTAGAGTGGCTCAAGTGTAAGCCAACCCGCTTGATAGGACTGAGAGCATTACTAGAATACAATCATCCCCACCCTAATCACATTATGGGCAAACCGGACAGAATGCCGAGAGTCCTATTCCCAGAACTAGACCCCTGGAATCCGTGGTCCAGTCCAGTAGAATAGTTCCGCCTGACAACTCAGGTCCGAACATTATTGGGCAGTTGATGGTCCTGCCACGGTTCTCACTATTTAGCTTCGGATATAAACCCAATCCCAGCTATGATACCTTTTCCTATTTACCAGGTCCAAGAAATTTGTATGAAAGTGAAAATATCCATGCCATTTAAATCAAAAGGTTTGTAGGTGATCCATCAGGGCCCGGGCTCTTATTCTTCGTAAGAACGAAGAAGAAAAGCCAGGGCCCCTTACCCCCTCACCACGTGAAGGAACCTACTTCGAGGGGTGGAAGGGGTGAATTCAAGGGAAATGGCAATCAGTTAATTAAGATGATTTGTGAGTGGAAAACAGAGTCTTGCGATCTGGCTGCGACCAGGAATGGTTACAGAGTTGGATGGCAGTCATGCAATGGTCGGGCATAGATTTGCGGACTGGACAGGTTAAGATGGCTCCTGTAAGAAAGGTCAGGAGTTAGTACAACATGTAAGAGAAAAGAAATCTCCCTTGCCAATAATTACACAACAGACCTCCGCACGGGGGAGGATCAAACACTTATATTACTTAAACTAATTTGCCCTTAACTTGCACTATGGAGGAGATATTTGAATGCTTATCACTGAATCATATTAAGTTGATTTCAAAGCAAGTCATGGGGCGATTTAAGGGCTGCTCGAAGTAGGGTGACTTAACAAAGGGACTGCTTTTGTTGGAGTAAGAAAATTGAAGTTTGAAGGAATGGAAAAATCAAGGGATTTCGGGGGGTAGGGAAACGGCTGGCTTACTGACTAATTGCGATCAATGTACCTAGGCCTGCAAACGTGTGTGCTAAACATGAGAGACTTGGCTGGTTACTGAAGTTAGTCTTCACCAGTGTAAAAAGGAAGGCAGCACCGGGCTTGCATCTGGGGCTGTAGTCTGGAGTCGTCTGCCGAGCGCGGTGCTGGAGAAACAGAGCGCGTTTCCCACTTGTTGTTTGGTTCAAAGCCTCAGCCTACGTCTCACCTGCAAAGAGTCATACAGCCAGCAAAAGAGTGGAGAAAAGGTGGATCTTAAGATTAAGTACTTAGAGGTTAAGTTCCTATCTATCTCACAGCCTGGCTATGTCCCCATGCCCACAATGGCCTATCTACTCCCACATCGCGTGATGGGGGTGAAAGGGGGATCCCTATTGTCCATCCCAGGTCAGCTGAGGTGGGCCTATCCCTACATGAGTGGAAAGAAGAGGCCCCAACTGTTTTTCTCGAGTTCAAAATACGCTTGGCTCTATCTCACCATCATGTTTTCTTCGCCCTACAGTCAAATGAAAGGTGAAAATGCTTCACGAACTAAATTACTCACTGGCTGCTAGATGAGGAGGGATAAATTCTTAAGAATATATATATATATATATATATATATATATATATATATATATATATATATATATATATATATATATATATATATATATATATATATATATATATATATATATATATATATATATATATATATATATATATATATATATATATATATATATATATAATTTATATATATATATATACATATATATATATATATATATATATATATATATATATATACACATATATATATATATATATATACACATATACACACGTGTGTGTGTGTGTGTGCATGCACGCACCCACTTGATTTACAGTGACATCTTAACAGAATTGCAAGAACGTTGTTTATTATTTTAACATGGCTGCCAATCGAAATTTTAACAAATGGTAACTACTTGAATAATCTGACAAATATTAAGCTATGGCTACAGTAACTGAAAGCTGGTTTTACTTTACGAAAACCAAGGTTTAGGTTAATATTTATATTTTCCAAACGAAAAATAAAAAGTCTCAGTTTTTTACTGATATTTTTTACTCTTACAACATGCCTCTTCATAGGTTTTTGACAAGTAAATGTCATTAGTTCAAAACAGTATATTCATCAGGTTCTAAAGTGCTGTCGATAGTTGCTCTTATTTTCATGTGCATTACCTAATACGTCAAATGTCAAGTGATACTTTCATGAATTCCTTATCCCACAGGTTGCCAATTCAAGAAGGGTAACTAGAGACTGAAAGGGCTATTAAATTCACATTAATTGTGATTTTATAGGTACATCCTGTGTGGTTTATCTGGAAACGTTTCCAAGAAGTTGTCTGAAACCAAGTCACCTTTTCTTAGCTCTTCATGACGCTTTCTTCAACGCTGATAAATACATTCACTTGACATTTGTGGAATTTACTGATCAGTGATATTTATCTGGCCTACTATACTCATTTCCAGGCTCACATGTAATACCCTCGACAAAAACACACAAAAAAAACTGTGAATAAGGTCCAGTAGGTCGCCTCCTACAAATAATCTACAAAGTTTACAGCTAAGAGCCTTATGGTTTACCAAGTCAGGGGCAACACTAAAATCAGCTACTTTGAATAAATCTGGACTCATTCACTGGCAAGATTGCGTTGCAGGTAACTATTGTAATTAAATAAAATAGTGCGTCTCAAGTACCTAACCTGTATCTTGTAAGAATTATCAGCTTTCATGAGGAAAGAGTCTCCATTCAAGGTAATAATATAAGAGTCAGAACTAACCATTCAGCAGCACTGCAGAGAAATGGAATGATGGAAATGAGCCTGTAATAGCTGTAATCATCACATACAATATTCTGAAAAGGACACCATATTACACATAATCCGTTCATTTTGTCGAGTTCTTAAATAGACGACAAAACGATAAAACGTGATAAGTTTGAGAAAGGACTCAAGACATTTTTGAGAGCGTAATAAAAAAAATTGGGGTTTCCCCATCCCAACTTTTCATGGCACTAACATTTGGGCTTGAGTTACCTATTCAGAAGTCTTCAGAAGTTTAACGTGATAGACCAAATTCACGAAATTCTGTAATAACCAATATTCTACAAATCAAAAAAGCAGAACTTCCAGCTAGATAAACCCTCAGACATAAGTGAAAAAGATCTAAAATTACGTTTGACAAAGTAGAATATTTTTCTCGACTTTAATAGATATTGGTACTTTCATCATGGTTAATATACTAAATTTCACCACTTCGTAAATCAAACAACCCCAGCTTTATCATAATATAGACTAATGTCTCATAACAAGAAATAGTAAAAACAAATATTACTTACTATATAAAACGTTTCCTGCTCTTTCCTCCTTTCTTTCAGTTTTAAATAACAAAAGTAAGAGAATAAAAGGAGTTCGTATAATCTTGAAGAAAATGACTCGAGAGTTTAAGAAAAATATGAAAACCCAATGAATTGCTTGTTGGAAGGAAACATTCTTAGCTCTCACACCTACTCAGCAACAGACATACACATACAAGCCACTGCATAACTTTTACAAAATATCTATTACCTGCCATACAACGGTGAATGTAATTATGGAATCTAGAGCACAGATACATAACTTTTTTCGCCCTTAATGTACATAGGTATGTGCAGGTCAGTGAATTATTGATATCAAAAAATACTATTCTTCATGGGTTATAAAGAAAAAAGCATTGGCACATCCCAATTATGAGCAGATTTGTTTATTCTAAATGCCATTAAGAGCTAAAACATGTATCACCATGGGAGTTCGGAGTTACTGAATTCGTTAAAGTAACCTACGCCTTATTTTGGTCGTTCGATTTTTTTTAATGATATCTAAGTAAAGCAATAGTAGACTGGAAAATGCAGAATCCGAGTAAATTACTTTAGATGTCAAATTTAAGCAATAAATGCAAAGCTAGAAAAAAAAGTTTACCTGAACATAGGTAATTAAAAAGGCAATAACAATGCTCCTCAGACATTTAAAAATCTAAAGCTGCTCAGAAATGTGTATATGACGTTTTACTTTTGGTTTTCTTTCTATTCCTTTACTCTCATCCACTATCTGTTCGTCTATCGTTGTTTTTTCAGCAAACTTAATATAGTGATTAACTTCAATAATATGGTGATTAACTGCAAACCGTTGTTAATTTCATAACATTTCCTCACTCAAGCATCGAATCAAAAGGAAATTTTGTTTGTTTTACGGTCCCCGAAATAAATAATAGTAACGTGCAAAACGGGAGTATTTATTATGAAATTTTTCCCGACACAAATGATCATCATCATAACATTCGTCTTGCGTAACAATTGTCAATTTAATTTTACATATATAAAATACGTCATTTCGCTGTGGAAAGCTCTTTTACATAAGGCAGCGGACTAAAGCAAGGGAAAAGTAACAAAAGCCTTCTAACAAGATCAAACTCGGTTAGATAAAAAGTGACGTTTTACTGTAATGATAGAAAGAGTTAGCAGATAACGGTAAGGCGGGCTGTGCGATAAAATTTAGCCTTCAAATATAAAAATGAGACATTCCGAACTAATTGTTCCTAGTGAATTAAAGTTATAATCCGGTGAAGTTTTATAGGACATGTTTTTCGGCGATAATTTGTAACTGTAAAAACTGGAGTTTACAGCGCTGAACTGTGCCTAGTGCATGGTCTCTAAAGCACTCAAATTGTGTCCCTTACTTTGGCTGCAGTGAAAGTATTAATTTCCAAATGAATATCTTCTTGTGTGCTTTAACTCATTTTATTTGTATCTTAACGATTATGACAAGAAATGAATATTACAGTCTTTCTCTTTAAGATTCATAATTTTAAGGAAAATAAAAGGAGCAAAGATAGCGGCCGTCATCCTCCGACACTAAGCATTAATAATAATGAAGGTCGGGACAAAGTCATCCAAGAAAAGTGACTTCAGCAGTGTGCACATGAGGTAGAGACATGCTCAAGCAATGAACATTACTGGAAACAGTGCTTTAAGACAGTAGGCGACTCATGAAACATAGCACACACTTCATTTTTCAGTTCTCTAAAAAGGGAAAAAATTGGAAAGAAAAAAACTGAAGAATTATGCAAAAAAGCATTGTGATCATCTTAACAAAGAATATGAATGGAACCGTAGATTGTATCAAAAGTTAAATGACCTAGCCTCTTGGAAACCATATTATTGTTTTTATTTTAATAACAGATCTGGATATGTCAATAACCAAATTTAGAAATCGCGTGATGTAAAAATTTAATTGTAGAATGGGGCAGGTAACAAAATCAATAAGAACAAAGAAAACGATTCCCTAATAAAAAGTTTTTCTATAAAAGTAAAAAATATTCAAAACAATTTCCTAAAATAATGCTCTATACGTACATGACATTTAACAGAAAGGTAATTCTCAGAACTTATGTGAAAAGCGAAAGTGGACTTGCAATTAGTATCAGAAGACTACTTTCGGAAACAAAAAATTTATATTCTAAGACGAAATGGTGATATGCTTCCTGGGAACAAGTAAATGGCGTGTCACCAGGAGTCCTTCTGTTTTTCCTTAATTACATACCAGTTTATTTCGAGAACTTACGAGGACCAGAAGCTGACGCAAAAAATCTTTATTGAAAAGAATATGATAGAGTCACCCATGCATAGCTACGACCTTGCGCTAAATTTTGCTCTCCTTTCCAGTGTACAATCTAAAAGAATTAATTTGCAACTTAATGTCTGTTAGCGGGTAGGAAGATAATTACTTGTGTGATATTAGTTGTCCGTATGCTAAACGTGTAACACTTTTTGCAGTACACGAAATTGCTCAAGATGACTGTATGATTAATTTGTGTCTACTTCAGAATACCAGGCCTTCGGCTTCGCAATAATATAGCTAGATTACAATTTTGATATCATTTGAATTTAAAAAGGTGAGATATCAAGTTTATTCCTACAGTTTTGCTGATGTGCTTTTTTTATACTTGTAAACACTGAAGCCACATACTAAAACAGACATATATATAATATATATATATATATATATATATATATATATATATATATATATATATATATATATATATATATATATATAGTGTGCGTGCATATCAGTGGAAAATATGAGTTAACTAATTTTGATAAGTAGTAGATTAAAAACATTACCGTAAGTACCAGGGTAACAAAAGCCACTAACGATACATGTCGACCCCATAAACATAATGACGCATGTATACTTAGTACAGGTAAGTACTGCACCTTGTGATGTCTTGAAACCACTGAAATTCTCAGTTAACCCTTTGAAGGCCCAAGGAATTCAGTTATTTACTGACATGTAGTTCTACAAGAAAAATATTGTATTCATCACGTTCAGTTATTCAGACGACTACGTCAAACTGAATCTGAACTAAAGTACTTATTAAAAAGTTTATTTATTAAGAAAATATCGTCCAGTGAACACAGCCCTAGGACATAGTCTCCTAACTGATACATTTTTTCACACAAGTGCAATAAACCATGGCACCATGAATTACATTTCTTCTTGGTCTTGAATCATTCATGCCTGTTTTTTGGCACCTTCTGGGGTCACTTCAATTGCACTTTTTGAAACCCTATCTGTCCGAAGGTGACTGGGCGCCGATAGGTCTTGTTCCTCTGTCAAAAGCTGTGGAGCGCACAAACTGAAATGATTTCTTGTGCACTGACCGAATCAAACTTGTATAAATTCGTATCGCAATCTCTTGCAGTAATAATACCAATATATTACATGGGTCTCCCCTACCACGATCCAGAGATGGAATGAGCACAACGCAGTCCTCCTAGTTGGCCTCCAATTGACCAATCTATCTGCATGCAAAACTTGTCCGAAATATGCTTCACTACAACATCACTCTATCTGTGCAATGTGCCAAACATACATTCCTCAACTGAGTCAAGCGAGTCTGTAACAAAATTACTGTTAGGCATCACAGAATTAAATACAGTTCCAGCCAGGTTGCCCGAATCGATGGAAGGGACACATTCTAGGAAAGTAATCTTGACTTACTCGATGTAATCAAGTCACAGCAATACAATTGTTGATGGTACCTGACTGATTACGTGTAGCAACTGCCTAGGTCTCTGGCGATGCATTTTCGATGGCAGCCAGGAGACTTATTTTCACCCTTCAGTCTGGAGACGACTTCTTGTGGCAAGGATAAAAAGTTAAAACAATACGAACCTCACAGTCAAACAAGGCAGAGTATGGGAAACACTCTATTCCAAATGATTAGTCGAGTTCTTATGAAAAGACTGGAATTTGATGTATGTCCATCACTGGTACAGCATTCAGAGCTTCAACTTTGAGGATGCCTTGGTTTACTATGAACAAAGGTGAGATCTAGCCAGAGTTCACTATGAACAATGGACAGATCTGTCAAAACACCTTTCACTGATCACCAATGATGTAAATTTCGGGTCACTGTCGCCTTCAAGTCTGGCTGGGGCACAAAAATGAAGTGCCACAATTAGCAATGCAACTCTTCTCACTCATTGCCTTGTAAGAGGCTGGGTCACATTAACCATAAATGGTTCAATGTTTCACTTGTCAGTATCAGTAAGTTAATGTAAACCAGCACTAACAATTTAGTGATTTCATGAAATTTATAGGAATTCCAGGGAACACATGAAGCCACGAGTGAAACAGGAATTACATGAACTTACTAAAAAATTTCGTTGATTTCATAAAATTGAAAGGGTGTAAGTGCAGTCCTCACCTGCTTACAACACCTTTAATATAACGTTATAGCGCAATAAAAAATTATATATAACACAAAATATGTACTTATATGTATATATTTTGTTACTTATAAATATACAAATAATTAACTATCACTATTCTATCCACTAGTACACTGACTGCACCTGGGATACAAAAAGTAATTACGTAATATAATTACAGTTTGGTCATGAAAAGTTTATTTAGTTACATAAACATAAATGTGTATATACATACACATCCACATAGACACACATACATATATATAAATATAAATATATACATATATATATATATATATATATATACTATATAGATATATATATATATATATATATATATATATATATATATATATGACATTTTTATCACACCGTGATTTATAAACAATCATGAAGCTACAAAGTCGCTTAATATCAAATCCACGCTGCCTCAGGAATATCCCCGATGGGGAATTATCACCGAAGGGAATTTATAAGTGATAAATGGACGGGCACTGCCGAGAGTCGATCCACGACACAGATACGCATCCATCAACTCCAGTCGACGTTACCACTGAGCTATCAAGATACCTCTTGATAGCTCAGTGGTAACGTCGACTGGAGTTGCTGGATGCGTATCTGGGTAACTTTGATTATATATATATATATATATATATATATATATATATATATATATATATATATATATATATATATATATATATATATATATATATATATATATATATATATATATATATATATATATATATATATATATATATATATATTAAAATAGAGGTCTTAGTATATACAGTATACCTCTATTAAGATGTTAAAACAACGACAGGAAGTGAAATAAAAAGTGCTAGTGATGCAGTTTTGGAAATAAAATAACATCTCCTTTTCTACGAAAAATTGTTTCAGTATATCAATTCCATGCTATCAAATTCCATGTAAGATCAAATTTTTGTGGAAGGTTCGATATTTAAATGTCATTGCAATGTGTAAGGTTTGATATTTAAATGTCATTAAAAAGCATATGACAATTACCGTTAACTAACAGAACACGCACACACACTTACACACACACACACACACACATATATATATATATATATATATATATATATATATATATATATATATATATATATATATATATATATATATATATATACTGTATATATATGTATATATAGAGATAGGTAGACAGATATATAGATAGATATACCAATGATTTTGCTTTCAATAGTTTACAGTTTCTTTAACTTCATCTTTGCTTGCGTATGTGTTAACGATAACTTACAATAAACTGCATATTTTTTTAGTTGGCTTAATGAAATAACGTATGTTATAACTGTTACCTTACTTTGTTGATATATATATATATATATATATATATATATATATATATATATATATATATATGTTCGTTGGAAACAGTTGTGTATATATATATATATATATATATATATATATATATATATATATATATATATATATATATATATATATATATCTTCTTCTTCTTTAACGTGCTTTTATTCCCATTTTTGTATGGGGTAAGCACGATGCCTTCTTTTGAAGGACTTTTTGATTTGGCTTTGGGGTAGACCTGTGGTCTCGATCGGCTGCCCTGCCTAACATCGCTTAGACCCCGGTACGTATGTTTCATGTATCATACCCGACCCAACGCCCTTTCTTCCCAGCAGCGAGAAGTTATTGCGCGGGTATGGCGAGAGTTCGAGACGTGTGAGATGTTTGTTATGTTTTTAGGTGTTGTAGTGGCTTTGTTTTGTGTGTGTATTTAGTCTGTAACATCCATTTGCTTTTTAAGCAAACCTATCCGTTGATTACATATATAATCCCGGGATGTTTACACGGATAGCAAAGTGTCTGCCTCTCTTGATCAGTCGGCTGCAGGTTTGAACCGCGCCACAGACCTCTACGAAGTCCGAAGCTGCTGCTGTAACCGACTGAGCCATCGAGGCTCTATATATATATATATATATATATATATATATATATATATATATATATATATATATATATATATATATATATATATATATACACATACTTTTTTTTGCAGTTCCAACGTCATTTCCCCATGGTTAACCCAAAAATTAAAGGTGCTGGCATTTTAAATAGCTTACAAGCATTTTAAATAGATTACGACAATTAACTTTTTCGAAGAGTACAAAAAAAGCACGTCAAAATTACAGTCTGATAAGGGTGCTATAATGGACGAAAAAATATTATAACAATTGACTTGCACCTTTAAAATCTTCATTCAGGGTGAAACAATGGTACCCGTTTACCATGTAAGTTTCATCATATGCTTTTTCCCATTTTCAGCAACAGATGTTATAGTAGTTCATACATTTGCTAAAAAGATTACTAGGATCTGAAACCGTCTCGTCTTTCTTATACTGATTCATTTATGTGAGCCACTTCTTGGTCTCTCAACCTGCTGGAAAAGAAAGAAGAAATAAAAGAGGAATTAAAAAGAGCAAAATCGTGTCACAGTCGGGATGAACAAGCCTCTGCTGCAAAAACAGCCACTTTACATCTTCACCCCTTCAGGGAGGATGGCTGGCTGGCTGGCTGGCTCGCTCTCTCTCTCTCTCTCTCTCTCTCTCTCTCTCTCTCTCTCTCTCTCTCTCTCTCTCTCTCTCTCTCTCCCCACAAAGGTAATGTAATTACTTTTCATAACATCAAAGAAACAATTAAGTGTTTCCCAAAAGTGTATCTTTAATGAGGGCCATTTGATGGCCGTCGGAATTTATAGCATACAACTGCAGGTACTTAGTAAAGCAAGAAGGAAAAATGAATAGGAAGAGCTCTTTTGTCTACAAGATCTAAAAAATGTTGATATTGTCAGGGCTGAAATTTTTTTCTTGTATCTTTTCAAAAAGATACAAAAGAGATAGTCAGAAAAAGTAAAGATTATACACGCTATGACCACATCAAGAAAACAT
>NC_089762.1:16804211-16811711 GCF_040412425.1 Macrobrachium rosenbergii
AGAAATTGTTACTACGTCGAGGCTGTCCCTCGCAACAAAACTTGGACTTGTGGGCACGGCACGAAGCGCTCCAAACTAAAATAAAAAAAAATTGAATTTACAAGCACAGATGTTCATATCTTTGAAAGTTTGTAAGTTGAAAGTTTGTAAGTAGAGGAGTGTCTGTATTTCAACATGAGGATGCTACCCCTGCACTTCCCTGACGTGGCTGTAACCCACCAGAATAAAAAAACTAACAAGAATATGATTCACTGCTGAAGTCAACAAATGCACTATGGTTTTACAGTAAATGGGCCAAAATTCCACTCCCCCGCCCCAACTACTCCCTACCCAAATTGGAAAGAGATCTGTACTCTCTCTGATGAGGCATGTCCGGTGTTTACAACTCAGGATCGATCAGATACTGAGCATGAAATATGTGTCAGAAAAAAATTAAGTACACCGATCTAATTGTGTTGCATATTGATTACTAATGCTAAGTCAGTAATTATCCTCATGGTCCATGGCGGCAACCATGTAAAAAGAAAACCAATTCACAGTAAGCAGTTTCTTCTTGATTGCTATTCTATGAAATCAAATGCTCATACAGAATAATATATGAAAAAAGCAGAAATGATTAAGAGAAATCATTGGTTACAATTCACTACTCATCAGCATAGCTTGAAATATAAAAGGAACCAGTTTTGTGCAGACATGTTTGAGACCTATATATTATACTAATTCTCTTCTGTTGAAATACATAAAAATGCGCAAACTATTTGTTTTTAGTACTTCCACTCCTATTTTCACTCAGGAGGATATTTAAGAGACGAAGATTATATCATAAAAAATAGACAGATAATGAACACGTACATCGTAATGGATTTCTGCTATTGAGAGTTGGAGATGGTGCCGAGAAGATAGGTAATTTGTGTTAACTCCGGCCCCTAAGCGTCCACTTTCTAAGATTTTATCAACTGCGATGACTTCGTGGTTGCCCAGTAATTTCTTCGACCTCTTGCAACATAGGTGACGTATTCCAACGGTTGATGAAATGAACGCTTGGGATTAAATCGTTAAGAACCCTTTTAGTTTTCGCAAGCCCTAACAAAATTTTAATCGATGTTCTGCTGAGTTTTATATGGTTTTGATGCAAATAACCATAAAAGTGCACAGCCTCCTGAATTTTCTGCAAAAGAGTCTATAGCATTTTGCGGTCGAATTCATCAGCAAAACTAACACTTGACTTGTTCATTAATCGCAAAGGATGATCTTATCTTGAAGCCTCTTGATTGCTTGGAATGTCATGAGGTCCTGCTTTTGTAACCTTTACACCTCGACAACAGGCGATAATTGTTTAACTCGTGGCTTGATGCCATTTGAGATAACAAGTGAAATGCAACTTGGCCTTGGCAAACGAAAGACGTCAAGAATAACGTTGTGATTGGGAAATTCGGAGAATTTCTTTCGTTTCCTGACATGTCATTAATCACTACTAAGATATTGAAATCTTGCTGACGACCTTTTAAGAAAAACTGAAATGAGAAGATAAAAGTGTCTGTAAAAGTTCCTCTGAGACTTACAAAAAAGATTCGAACTATCCTGCTTTTTAGTCATACTGATAGATTGATTACTCTATTTGACTTCTGTTAAGAACAGTTAACAGAACATACCAGAATATATATAAATAAATATATATATATATATATATATATATATATATATATATATATATATATATATGTATATATATATATATATATATATATATATATATATATATATATATATATATAATATATATATATATATATATAATGCCCTCTGAACTTAATTCTAATTCTTCGCTTCGCTTTTTGGATATGCTTGTAACTACAAAGCCGATATCAAAAGGAAGAAATTGAAGAGCCTGTGACGGCCGGCCGCAGGAAGCGAACCCGAGTTACCTTAATCACAAGGAGGTAACGTTGCCGACCTGGCTTCTCGTAGCCAGGTCGGCAACGTTACCTCCTTGTGATTAAGGTAACTCGGGTTCGCTTCCTGTGGCCGGCCGTCACAGGCTCTTCAATTTCTTCCTTTGGATATCGGCTTCGTAGTTACAAGCATATCCAAAAGCGCGAAGAATTAGCGAAGTTCAGAGGGCATTGTGGCTATTAGAATTACATATGTCTCTGGTAAAAGTGACCAGTAGATTCTGCATATATATATAATTATATATATATATATATATATATATATATATATATATATATATATATATATATATATATATTATACATATATACACACACACACACACACACACCTTACTAAACCGCATTTTAGTCATGCTAAAAGTGTTTGCTAATGGGCTTTTCCTCTGATTTCAACAGAAGCCTTTCCACTAAAGGCAGTTACATTAAATACTTCATAAAATACTATGGTGATCAAGTACTTACGTCCGAGAAATGAATACTGCTAATCATGGATTGATAGTAATGCCAAAATAACATCGGATGGGAAGCACCAAATTCTTGAAGAGTTATTCTCTCATGAGATAGCCAGGAGGAGCTCATGTTTAGCAACACAGGAGACAATATCCGATAAAAGCTCCGGCAGATCGTCAACAGATACCTTTCTTAATAATGATATATTAGAGAACGGGCAGCTGGATAAACCATTTTCCAAGAACATGGTATGTGTAAAAGAATGTACACTTGAATTCAATGAGAAATTTTACTCTAAAAATTTTCGTATGGCAATGGGTAACCCTTTATCTCCTGTATAAAATTAGGAAATCAATGCTCACATCCCTGTTTTTAAAAGCATTACGTAGATGTAGCGCTGAATGCACTGATGATGAAATAGATAAGATTAAGAATACATGCAAGAAATTTAAATATCTTGACTGTATTAGACAATACATTAGAATCAGTAAAAAAAAAAAGGAATATCAAGACAAAAAAATAAAAAATAAAACTGCAACAGAAATCATGCTTGTACTACTAAATAATAATAATTTGAAAGATATCCCGCATCTACTTATGAATTTTGGAGTTAATATAGCATTTAAGAACAATAAAAAAATGAAGCATTTACTTATAAGGAACTCTCCCGATCCACTACACGATGTGTGTATCAAATTCCATGTAAGGTGCGTGATAACTTTTATGTTGGTCAAACTGGGAAAACATGGGATAAAAGAGCAAAGCAGCATAAAACAATGTGCAATATATGTGTAATAAAATAACTGTTAAATGAGTATGAGAAACTATAATAACCATAATAATAATCGCATTGGTAATGCATTTATAATGCCATTTCCATCATATCATTGTTGAGTAGTGAAGAAGCGTAAAGATGGAATGAGAGGGACTGATTTGAGGTGTTTCTGAAAAATGTGCGTGGTTAATCACAAAGTCGGCATCAAGAGGTCACGATGCTAGACTGTTGTCAGTTTGCCGAATAACAGAGTAACATTTATTTGTAATATGGATATTGATTTTTGGTCTATTTCAGTTAGATATGTACAGGTGAAGAGTGGAATTTTCGAACATGTTAGTGAAAACCATCATACAATGAACTGGAGAGGAGCAAAAAAGATAGTTTATTGCAATAATGCACTGGACACAAACCAAATTGAGTCTAGTTTTGTAAAAGAAAGCTTATGTAAGAATATAAATTTCGGCCAAGGAATGGATGAACTTGATCCAATAATTTCAAAAGGATTAAGTAAAACGTTAAAATTCTAACGAAGAATGTAGATATGTATGGAAAAAGGATACTCAGAATTGTATTGCACAGTATCTGATCCAAGACACAAACGTGTGTACAGCTCCGTCCCCTGGCACCCGTCAGGTGTGGATTTCTGGCTTCGAGCGGTCTGTATGTTTGCTTGTACTACCCCCCCCCCCCTAACATATATATTGTGATTTTCTACCACTCTGCAACAGTACTTCGTTAATGGCTTAGAAATTGCGCCAAAACCAGTCAGGGCTTACAACCAGTCTTTCATTTATTCTGTGGTTTCGAGAGCTATATAAATCACGTGCCACAGTGATTACAATTTGTTTATTGTGTGTATATTTGTTTATATATATATATATATATATATATATATATATATATATATATACATATATAATATATATATATATATATTATACAGTATATAATATATATATATATGTATATATATATATATATATATATATATATATATATATATATATATATATATATATATATATATACCCTCAGGACACAAACGGAAAACAAATGTTGGAAAATCATAGACTTATCTTGGTCGTCGTGAGCCACGGCCAAAAATGTTTCAGGTCCGCTTTTATTACGGCAGCAAAAACAAAAACCTTGCATTGTTGTAGAACGATGTAGTTTAACCGTAAATTTTTAACAAAAAGGATTGCACGCATCAAAATTGTTACTTAGCAGCCCACTATTACCAGGGTATCAAGACAGCATCTTCTCCAAGGTGTTATCAGAGATCACCACTGGATAAAACTCCCTCTAATAGAAGAATTTACCCTAAGAAGCTGATTTTTATCAAGACTGAAAATTAACTTTTAAAATGGTAAACTTTCAGAATAACATGCACTAAGACAAATAAACATGGGACGAACAACTGACATGAATTAGTCTGACCACAGACGTCAGAGTCCTGTTCCTTTTCCTAATACAAGTTTTGTTGAACTTTTACATATCGAAAAAAAATTCAGTATATCGTTGAGTTAAACGAATGGGAATATACGTGCTAGCGTGTGCGCGCGTGCGTGCGCTCACGCTTTCCCTCGACCAATACAACTGTCTTACATGTGTAAAGGAAAAATGAAGTAAACCATTAGCAACAGTTTTATAACAGCTTGAAAATATCTTACTGTTAAATATGCTGTATCTCATTTTTCCTGCGTTAACTGTCAGATATCAACCGCCACGGTAGCTGGCAGTTAGTAAAGTCCAGCCACACGGAGCACACAAAAACCCCGAATTTGGCCCTTTATAACTTTGAAAATATTCAACCGACCGGGGTTCGTTTGTTTGTTTGTTTGTTTGATTTTTTTTATGAAAGAATGAAATTTTAGAGTGACAGTGGACCATTCAAATTAGCCCCCAAAATTCAAATTTCCTGATGCTCAGGTACGGACTGCTCACAACATTAGAAGAGACGACGATTTCTTAATGTGTGGGAATAGCAAGTGGCGTCAGAAGCTGGCTGACTTGCCTAAATTATCTATCTATATAATACTAAAACTCGGAAAAGTTTGTTTGTTTATTTGCACACTGAAGCACACGATCAAGTGTTAATTTAGCTGTGTCCTCCCCTTCCCATCCCTCTTCCCTTTCCCCTCCCCCTCTCCCTTCCCTCTTCCATCTCCCTCTCCTCCCATTCCCCCCTCCCCCTCACCCTCCTACTCCCCTTCCTTCTTCCCTCACCCTCCTCCTTCCCCTTCCCCATCCCTCCCTGACTATTATTAGTAGGGTTAATTTAGCTGTGGTTATGGGTATGGTACGGATAAGGGTATGGGTATGGGAATGGTTGGATATGGGTATCAGTACAGGTATGGGTAGGGTATGGATATGGGTATCGGTATGGGTATGGGTATGGGTATGGGCATGGGATGGATATTTTGCATGTGGTTATGGGTATGGGTATGGAACAGATATGGGTATGGATATGGTACAGATAAGGGTATGGGTATGAGCCTTTTGTTAAAAATGTAGTAAATAAAAAAGTGACCCAACAGGTCACGGGTGGTCGTCTATAATACTAAAACTCTGAGAAGTTTGTTTTCTGTTTGTCTGCACACCAGAAGGTAAACGGGGCTGGTACTGCCAGTAGACTTTTGTTAATCATTATTAGTAGGGTTAATTTAGCTGTGGGTATGGTATGGATATGGGTATGGTATGGTATGGATATGGTATGGGTATTGGTATGGTATTGGGTATGGTATATGGATATAGACAGATATGGGTATATGGTATGGTACAGAAATGATATGGATATGGGTATGGTACAGATATGGGTATTTGAGTATGGGTATGGACCCTTTGTTAAATATGTAGTAAATAAAAATGTGACCCAACGGGTCATGGGTGGTCTAGTCTTAATTAAAAATGATCACACACGTTGAATTTACCTACGCGGCTTTGGTTTTCACAATCATTGACCTACCCTAAATAAAGAGCTCAATAGTTACAATGTTTTCACACACACACACTATATATATATATATATATATATATATATATATATATATATATATATATATATATATATATATATATATATACACACACACACACACACACACATATATATATATATATATATATATATATATATATATATATATATACATACATATATATATACATACACACACATATACACATATATATATATATATATATATATATATATATATATATATAGTGTATATATAATATATATATATAAATTGTATAATTATGCAACAAACAAGCGGAGCTCATCATTATCACGGAGAAGCCACATAGGTCTAAGAAAACTATATCTAAAACCTAAGCAACCCCATTCCTTTGTTACCACATTTTTTTCGATCTAGGGCATTGCCGTTTCAAAAAAGGACTGAAATCACAGGCAAAAAGTGATGAAATCACAAAAGGGTTCGTAAAGCCCAGCCACAAGAGACGGGTATGGAGGTCAGGGGATACCAAAGGAAGGGGCAGGGCGTAGGGCTTTACTCGGCAACCTGATAAACTATGATGAAAGCGAAAAGTAGAATTAAGAGTCTTTTCTCAATCAGTATAGAATGCGAGTGCCATCATAATACGCATATTGAAGAGGCATCGGTTTAGACGAACCACCGCTGATGATGTGAAAATCAAGCAAAAGTGCCTGATTCAAGTACCACTCAGCACTGACCCGGCCCAGGTTTTTGGTGAAAATTACTCAAGTCTCCGCAACAGTAACACCAACAATCAGGATGAGTTCGCCGTATTATTCTCGACAACAAAGAATAAAAAAGAAGAAAACAAAAATGTTACCCACAAAGAAGCGTTGTGCTTATATGATCGCACGCTTCTGAGTGGATACAATTGATATATATCTTCAAATTGTATCACTTGTAGTAGTGCCAGTGTCTATCTCTTCAGGCATGGTTAGCGTTGTGCATATTATAATGGCACTCGCTTTCTATACTGATTGAGAAAAGACTCCTACTTCTACTTTTCGCTTTCATCATAATTTATCAGGTTGCGGAGTAAAGCCCTACGGCCTGCCCCTTCCTTTGTATCCCCTGACCTCCATATCTGTCTCTTGTGGCTGGGCTTTACTACCCTTTTTGTGATTTCATCGGTTTTTTGCCTGTGATTCAAATAAATGACAAGCATAACTAACAGACAAAACAAAACCTTTCAAAGCTATATCAAAAGTTTAATTCTGATTTACCTTCTTAGAATTCCAATAAATTTATTCATATTCCTACCAATGGGTTTTTGAGTTACTTAAAAGCTTGAAAGAAAAATTTTTGTGATATTTCGCGA
>NC_089762.1:16816711-16886711 GCF_040412425.1 Macrobrachium rosenbergii
ACCCAAATAGAACCCTTCGCAACTCTGAAACTTGACAATGTTTTTAGTTACGTACATGAAAACACCAAGGATATTGATCCATGCAGTATGAAATTTGAATGACCCTTGTTTTCCCGGTTAAGTGCGTTGTACATTTCGCTCTTGAACTTTAGTAATGGGTGACGTATATAATTTTAGCACACCTAAAACTGGCACAGAGTCTGTTAGAATCGTTTCTTCTCTTAAATTTATGGAGTAATAATAAGACAGAAAATGTCTTAATCCACCCTCTAAAGATCATATCAACATAATCTTTTATTCACTTTTTTTTTTTTTTGCAGATGACAATAAAAGTCAAGGTTTCCTTACACATTATATATATTCTTTCGTTCATGTCTTACAGCTTCATAGACTACCTCTCCTCCTACGAGAACCTTCACTTTTGGCATACCATCCCCTGCTCCAGGGTTTTTCTAGATGCTCAACTTTTTCTTTTTCTGACAGAACTGTTTTGATTTTGGCATCTTTTTCATAAAGAATGAATGTTAATAATACGATACGTAACATAAATACTGGCACAAACGTTGAGTAATTATAGATATACTGCAAAAATTAGTGCTTGATAGTCATCCAGTGGTGGATTATCAATATCAGTGATTTACTCTCTATGCTGTAAACCTGAAATTAATTTAGCTTTTCGATGTTAGAGATTGATAATTATTAACTATAATGATAGAACGTAATTTGAAGCCTTCTGACAATCCAATCTAGTGATTTAGCAGTTAAATTTTACATATATTTTTTGTTCATCTTCTTGCTTTTGGTAATGAATCTTACAGAGTAATCTTTTTTATAGCGGTTTTTTCTTTCTCTTCTGAATTCAACAGATAACCTGTATTTAAATCATTTTTATGTTTACTTATACTTTATATTTTTTTACCAGAAAGCAATTAATTATGCCATCATTTGAGTTTATGTTATTAACAACTTGTTATAAAAAGAAATATCCAAATACAGACAGAGAGCTAACTTTTTAAAACCAATCATTGGAAATATTTTCTGACGTATAATACATAGTTTATTAGTAAGATATTGTAATGTGAATAATATAACTCATCCTCTATCCTCAATAAAGGTATAAGTTGCAGTCTTTATCGAACTACTTTTATATTTGTTTAAGCAAATCACAACAAAGACTGGAAATTTAGATTTTAGGCAAATAGGGCCTATGGTATTGCCCATGAATGCAGAACATTCTTTGAAAACAAAACCTAACCATCATGACACAAAAATGGCAATATTTTCATCATTGGGATTATCATAGCGTAATGAAACAAAGATGGAAATGACAAATAGAGGCAAGGATACATAAAATCCCAGGCAGAAGAGGATAGAGGGAAGGGGCATTAGGAAAATGAGAATTCACAGAGGGAGGGACTGATTTGTAAGGATTTGAAATTATATATAAAAAAAAACTTACATGATTTCCTTAGGCAAGATATAAAGGATAGTGTTTGTATGCAAGAAATGAAGAAAAGGTGTTTAGGAGCAGTGGAAGTGGGTACCTGTGAAAACGAAACTAAGGATGCTGCATCCTTAGTTGGAACGAGGTTGATAAGAATATCAGCAGATTATTTACAAGATGTGCATAATGACTGATATTGCTATTGTCACGAAGTGCATCAAGTACCTGTTTATTACACAACTAGTCACAAAATCCAAAAATTTACCTGACTTCAGCCAGATACCTGAACCCTCATAACAATAAAATTACGACTGAACACTCTAAAGGTAACAGTGATCCCTTACAACTTGCTTATCACTTGAAATACCAAACTAGGTTTATCAAGTTATGTGTGAGGTATTGAGATATACTAGATAAAAAAAATGGCATCACTCCATCAAACAACTATAATTGGTTCCCTGGTCTTCATTCACTTCGACTGTTTAATGGAAAACAAAGCATGTCTATCACTTTGCCTATTGCACACACAAATAATCCTATTCACTGGTGGTCATAAAATGAAACACTATTTTTAAAACCTAAAATACAAAAATTTATTTCTAACTTCAAAAGTTATCATTAGAATTCACAATCTGAAAAAATTTACCATTACTTGAAAACAATACAAGATTTAATTAATTCTTAAACAAGATTAATTCACAAAACTTTAATTTATCAAGAAATTACATTAACTAAGCAAAATTCAAACTATTAAGATTTAGTCAAGATTTGAAAAAGAAATCTTAACAAATGAAATTCAAATCAAGTATGCAATGTTAAAGTATCAACATACGTAAAATGCTAAGTAAATAAATGTTAAATCACCAAAACAAAAGTTAGGGTAAAACTATGAAATTGTGAACACTAAAACACAAAAAATGGTAAAACAAGAACATACAAAAAATGCACAAAAGGTTTATCAATAATAATTTCACTAAGGCAAAATCTCTTTAAAGTTTCTATCTTTTTACCATGGTAAAAATAAGTAAAAAACCACTTTACATTATACAAGTTTCTGAACACTTTTACAAAACTCTTGCTGCAGCAGAAACACACTTTTTATCTAAGGCGCCATTACACTTATTTTACACTTTCTTGTACTAAGACCTCAGAAAGATACACACTTTAATAGCGACCACACCAAATCTGCTATATTGTAAATTTTACTCTCCTCTGAAGGAAGAGAGAGAGAGAGAGAGAGAGAGAGAGAGAGAGAGAGAGAGAGAGAGAGAGAGAGAGAGAAACCTGACCAAACTCTACAGAGTCTTTGTCTGGAATGATCAGTTTCCCAAGACTCTACTATGAGAATAAACCTATGTTGCCAGTTAGGCATCTTTTGGAAATGAGTCACTCTGGGAATCTTCCCTGGGAAAAAAGGAATAAAGAGTTTTTTCCCCTGGAGAAGTGAAAATAAACAGGGAATTATTCTCTGGCTCAAAATGAGCTATCCTTTTAAATGGAGAGGGGATTTCCTGTATGCACACCTGCTCAAACAGAAAAGGCCTCTGGATCAAGCAGCTTATGTAAACCTGTCATCCCACATCTCTTTAGCTAATAGAGGATTTCCTGTCTTAACACTTGTGCAAACAATAAACTTTTAGACCAGCCACTGTTGTCTAAACCCATCATCTCATCTCCCTTTTAGCTGACAACTTAAGTGGTTTGGGGCCTCTCTCACATAAAGGGACAGATACTGTGGTCACACACTTGACACCTGAACAAACATTCAGCTGTGCAAACACAAGAGCCTAACAGGAAAATGTATCTTATCTCTAAAATCACACAGTCAATCAACCCTTTAAGATCCAAGACCTGATATCTCAACACACAGTACATGACAAATACAAGAGAGAATATATCAAAATTACAGACAACACATCAATTTTATAAAAAACATACATATTATAAGACATCTCATTATACTATCTATGCACAAACTAGTTCACTGTAGAGTGACAAATAGAAGTAAATTTTTGTAATTGTTAAGGATTTGACAACACAACAGTCCCACTACATAGAAAAAAGACATAAAATACGTCATGGTAGTATCAGCAATATAACAGTAATATTGTTGTGAGCATTTGAACACTTACATTTTTGTATCATTTCCCTTACATTTTTTAATAACATTATATAGCCTCTTTAGTTGTGAAGGGTAGTAGAAATTAAACCATTTTCATTTTTTTTAAATATACAGCATCAATTATTTACCTACCAAGGGATAATGGGGTACTTGTCAGGTTCATTATGATTTTTATAGCTTACACACAGCAAGCAATTTGTGCAGAGTAATCACTTTGCTACATTACACAGAACAGCTAAAACGGTTTCCTGTTCTGTAGCACACACGAATATATATTTCATTTAACCTTCTTTTCGGATGCCAGAATGCTACCATCCACTAATATCATTGTTTCCAGACACTCCTAAAGTTTATATTTTCATCCATCTTGCAATTTAATTTTAGTGTATTTTCATATTTCTACTTTATATTATTTTTTTTAATTTAAGCAGTAAGCAGTGATCCTACTACTGTTATGTTTCAAAATAAAAAAATTATTAATACTTAATCTCCAAACCTCAAAAAAAAGCAAATATGTGACTAATGACAAAACTTTACGACCGAAGAATTGCAGTGGTCCAGCAGCCAAGCAACCGTGAGTAATTGGCAATGCCCAATGCTGTGTAAAAGATAGTATATTACAGTAAATTCACTGTTCTTACACATGAATATTCTAAAACGATATAAATCAAGAAAAAATTATTCCTGAAACAAGCGATATTCTCATCCGTTGCTAATCTGTTTACATACAAACTATAAGAGTCTTATTTCTGTCATTACGTTAAAAGAGTAAATTAGAACAAATATATCTTTGCTAACTAAATTGAAGTAAAGTGATTAAGTTATTATAAAGGCTTCATCTTGGTTTAAAATGATGTAAGTACTTAAACAGAATTTGTACATACGAAGTGTTTTCCTTTTTTTCAAAATTTACATAAACATTTTATATACATACATATATATATATATATATATATATATATATATATATATATATATATATATATATATATATATATATATATATATATATAATATATATATATATATATATATATATACACACACACACACACACACACACACATATATAAATATATATATATATATATATATATATATATATATATATATATATATATATATATATATATATATATATATATATATATATATATATATATAATGACCCTATCCCCAGGTCAAATAGGGTCATATTCTATTGCTGTACCTGTTTTAAGAACAGCAGCAATCATCTTACTTTTCTAAGATTCTCTGGTAGCGATGGCCCATCCTGGGTCAGCAAATTCCTTCTCAATGAACCTATTCTTAAACAAAGGCCTACTGGAATTAAACACTGAGGTACAAAACTAGACTTTATTTGCAAATTTAGTACTAGTGACTAATACCCTGGTCACCAAAAAAAGTAAAAAGGTCATAATTATTCTAGACCAAAATAAATGTCATATAGTATGTAAAAGAACACCACTTCCAAAATATTCTTCTCAGGATGAACCCAAAATTCCTGTTAAAAGAAACATATATTAAAACCTGAAATGGTGTTACATGACATCAATATTCAAAACAGAAAAATGTACAGTGGAGAACAGAACAGGAAAATGCAAAATGGAGACAGAGGAATTTCACTGCAGCACAACTGGGCATTTCCACATGATGTCTGGAAAAGATATACGTGTTCATGAGTTATGGTACTCACTTTTCTATGGCCGCAGATAAGGTATTTTCATGGTGGTGGTTCTTAAACACTGCAACACAAACAAATCAAACCCAGTCACAAAATGAAGTTCCCTGTGAGTGACTGTTCCTCTGATAATATACCATTAGAGAGTGCAACACACATACGCACTCACCCTGTCTCCATGCACCTAAGCCATGATCAAGAATGCACAAATGCACGAGTCAGATACCCATTGTATCTAAGTGTGTAAACCTCCAACGCTGACACAAATGCACTTGAGGCAGATGTGTTTCTGACAGGCCAGCACATAGTTCTTCAAAGACTTAACAGGAGCTCTGTCCACCTAACTATGGGCGCCCCCGCCCAGGTACAATAACTGTCCAATCGAAAGTTCAGTAAGGGCCAGCTCCAAAATCATAGCAAACCGTATGAATTAGATATGAAAATTATTTGTCTCATACGCACGATTGTTATTCAAATACACTGTTCATTATAGAACGCATCACTTCACATCTTGCATTCTGGATGGCTTGCATCTGTACAACCCCATGCTTCTCTTCACATCTTGAATTCCTGGCGATCCAACTATGCTGAACAGCCTGCGACTGCACAAGCCCATGTTGAATGTGGCGCCCACAAATCCTTTGCACCAAACAGATGTCTCCCAGCAACGACAGCGATTTGTAGACGTCCTGCCCGACATCTCTCCAAAAACCCATGGATCCTCTCATGAAGGCGCACACGTAGAAACCTGCAGGTGTAACGTAGACGGCCCCCATATCTAACTTGTATCAGTTGAGGATCACAGAAGTCATTCATAAGGCACTGCTGTGAGGAGGTGGTGTATAACGTAAGATGGTCATGTCGACAGTCAACCAAAAAGGTAACTAGTCTACTCACTATGCCATACTATTACAGAACCATTAAACCCACTAGGGAAAGGTCACATGATAAAACAGTGAAATGTTCCAAATTACTAACTGTAATTTCCACAATCAACCCTCTATCAGGTACACTAACTTTAGATACTACCCATACCAATTCTTCCCAGTAAAAACTACCTGAGAACCATACTAATATACTGAATTCATTAAAGGCAATTCTAAACATCCAAGAGGTAAAATCTCGTAAAGTCATCAAAGTTTTACCCTGGTTAGCAAATACTGTCAATACCTGCTAATTCTAAACAAAATAGCAATTGACATGTCAGCAATCGCTCCTATGATCATAACAATTACAGTTACCAATGGCGCAGCCCTCTTATTCCTTCTAAAAGAGAACTGAACAAAATTTAAATTTGGAAGTCATATTAAAGTCTTCCTAATCCTATCCTGAACCCTAAATGATTTGCCCAAACCCATAACAGATCAGACCGATTCCATCCGATATACTAATTACCCAAAAATAAAAAAAAATCCTAAGCCACAGAACTTTATTCTGAAACTCTGTACTCAAAGATATTGCGTCAGACGAACGCTACACATCATAGTATTCTTACATAATAACACATGGGCCTAATCTCACTACGAAATTAGCCCATGCCACGACTTCCAAAGTCATGTGAATACGAGACTTCAGCATAAAAAAGAAAAGAAAGATTCTCTAAGATACCCGATCTCGAAACGGGAAAGAAAAAACAAACAAACAAAACAAAAGAAATTCATATATCTATAAAACCCTATGGTATTTCGCACTTAATTTTAATTAAGTATTGCAACACATAAGGGCAAAAACTGAACTTGGACAATTAAAGATCTGTATAACTCTATGTGCCAACGTCCTCCCCAGTTAAAAAAATTACAAGTTACACCTACTTAAAACCCACTAAAAAACAAAGACAGAGAAAAAAGGAAAAAAATTATCATACCCACCACACACCACAGGAATTAGCTCATAAGATTCCCATTAACCTGTCTTTTTAATTTTAGATATATGTCTCAAACGAGACACACCCGTGTTCTCATCTAGAACAACAAATCTATTCCCCTCCTTTACTTCTACAACACGAAAAGGACCTTCATATTTAGGACCTAGCTCATAGTTCAACTGATTTCTGACATTTATTTTCACAAATACCCTATCTCCCACAGCAACTTTAACTCTATCCGGCTTTTGCTGGCTCCTATCTACCATGTCCCGTGTTTTCATTTCAAGATTCCTAGCAAGACGTGCATATCTCTCTTCACTGTTAACACGAGTGCTTTAACTGTCTCATCCCCCGATGGAACAGGCAACATATCGAATGCACCCAATGTTGGGTAACCAAACAGCGCTTCATTGGGAGACATTCCAATGGCATCACTAACCATGGAACTAATGCTATGCTGCACCTGTGGAATATATCAATCCCAATTTACATCGTTTCTACCTAAGGTTATCCGAAGAGCTTCAAGGACCTTCCCATTTGCCTGTTCACACAGCCCATTAGCTTCTGGCCTACAGAGAATAATAGTGACCTTCCGAATGCCCATTACACCAGCAAGACACTCTTAACGTCTGGTTCACAAATTCCCTCCCATTACCTGTAATCAACACCTCAGTAACCCCATAACAACAAATATACCCATTAAAGAATGCGACTGCCACCTCTTCCGCTGTTTTATGCTTTAACGGAAAAATCTCTACAAACCTAGTTAACTCATCAACAACCACCAACAGGTGCCTATGGCCATAACTATATTCACAAAAAATGCTTAACAGATCCATACAGACCCCAGCCCAAGGCCTGCTAGGAATCAGGAATGAACCCAATTTACAAGAAATGACCATCGATGGCTTATACACATTACAAACTGAACAACCCCTTACAAAGCCTTCCACTGACATGAGCATATTCTTCCAATGAATTGTCCCCGTATATTCCGATACGTCTTCTCAGTACCCAAGAGCAACACTTTAAAATGTACTAAACTAGACGCTACAGCAAAAGCTTCTTTGTCCACTACTGACCATAACCATTCATTACTACCCTGTGTCTTAAACTTCCTACTGTAAAATGCAATCGGATGGAGTCTTCCATCAAACTTCTGCCTATGGCATGCCCCTATACATCATAACTAGCGTCCGTTACCAACGTGAAAGGACGTTCCAAATCAGGAAACTTCAACACTGGGGGATTTACCAAGGCATCCTTAACCTTCTGAAAAGCTACTTGCTGTCCATCTCCCCATACAGACTGCACATCATCCCTCAGGACATCTGTCAAGGGAGATGCTAGAATAGAAAATCCTTTCACAAACATATGGAAAAATCCAGCCATGCCTAAGAATGACCGAATCTGCTTCTTATTCTTTGGAGTAGCAAAATCCACAATTGCCCTAACTTTATCACCATTCACTCTTACACCCTCTTTAGAAATGACATGGCCCAAATATACTATCTGCCTCTTCAAAAAATTACACTTAGCTAACTTTTATGAACCAAGATTTTCCATCTCCGACATGCTGGATGACCCAGCAACAACGTTTTCCCCAAAGCAGCCCCATAAGCAAACCAAAAATGGTTTTGTAAAAGTTCTACCCCCAAGAGATAAATCTATATCTACGTTTCCCAAAACCCGTAACCTTTTTGCTTGAACATCACATACAGTCTCTTTAACAGGTCTCAAAGAACGATTGGAAACTATCTGCCTCTTCAAAAAATTACACTTAGCTAACTTTTATGAACCAAGATTTTCCATCTCTGACATGCTGGATGACCCAGCAACAACGTTTTCTCCAAAGCAGCCCCTCAAGCAAACCAAAAATGGTTTTGTAAAAGTTCTACCCCCAAGAGATAAATCTACAGTACATCTACATATCCCAAAACCCGTAACCTTTATGCTTGAACATCACATACAGTCTCTTTAGCAGGTCTCAAAGAACGATCGGAAAACATTGACCGGAACAACTCATAATTCGTCAAATTAATAGATACGCCTGTATCTATAAAAACCCTTACATTTATCCTATGCACAGGCCCTTTTACCACTGGCTTTGACCCTGAGGTTTCTCTCAGAAGTCCTATATCCCAAGAAACACCCATCCAGTTTTCCCTTGCAACTGATCGGTCTTTAGACAATGCCCGCCGATCACAAGATCCCCTCAAAAAATCTATGTGAGGAATTGTCTTACACAAGCTACCAAAATTCTGAAATGCAGGCCTACCATTATACTGTCCCCGAGACGGACAAGACCGCCAAGGATGACCATAACTCTTACAACTGCCACAATATTTAACACGGCAAAATCTCTTAATGTGTCCCTCCATATTACAGTTAAAGCAATGAACCCATGGGGACCAAGAACTCAAACCCACCATCGACCTTTGGCCATTCCGAACTTCAACAAAACCCTTCAAACTGTGGACTGAATCTCCACGCCCTACACAACCTATAGGTTGACCTAAGGAATCTCTGATCACTATTTCCTCTCGTCATTTTTGCAGCTTTCTTCTTCATGATCAAATCCGTTAACTTATTCTTGGCTAATCACACATGCAAAATTTCCCAAGTCCTGCAAAAGCACACCCCTTACAGAAAAAACAAAAGAAAAAACAATTTTCCATGAAAGAATTCCCTCACAACAAGAAACCCAGAATGTTAATTCCCTTTACTCTAACAATTAATCCACAAAAATAAAAAAAGTACTAATTAAACCACAATTAAATTCAAAATTAATTAAACTCACAATTAAATCCAAAATTAACTAAACCCACAATTAAATTCAAAATTAATTAAACCCAAAATTAAATTCAAAATTAATTAAACCCAAAATTAAATTCAAAACTAATTAAACCCAATATTAAATCCAAAATCCCATGTGGAAAAAAAATGGGCGGACTGAGTGCACAGCTGACCGCAAAGTAGGTCAAGATGAACTTCACGTCTTCATGGGCAAACTAAAAACCACTCAGTCTCCCCTCCAAGTAAAAAGAATGGGAATCTGCCCTCACGTAAAGAAAATGGGACTCGAGCAAATGGACGAGAGAGAGAGAGAGAGAGAGAGAGAGAGAGAGAGAGAGAGAGAGAGAGAGAGAGAGAGAGAGAGAGAGAGGAAAAGAATTCGTTCCCCTCCCTCAGTGCAATACCTCCCCGTCACCCCATCCAAGGATTGCCGAAGCACACAGAAAAAAAGCTGAGTGCAAAACTTCGAAGACACATCCGCCTCTCTTGTCACCAAGGCCAAGATTGCTGAGTAAGCTTACAGCAAACACTTCTATCTTTTCATACACGCAAGTATGCACACAAAATAAGACACGTGTGTAATTATAAAAAAAAAATGTTTAAACCTAAGAAATGTATACACACTTGCGTAAGAAATGTTTACTCACAGTAACTCAACAAATGTCAAATAAAATTATTTCCCAATAATCAAAGCTGCCAGAGGCAATACAATAACAAAATTCTCCCTTTATTAAACCCTAAACTCCAATGCAAACTGCCGATTGCTATATATAAAAAAAAATATAAGCCACACCCAAAATTCAAGTGCGCTGCCTCTAGGATGGCACAGAATGCGAGAAACTCCGCCCAAACTAATGATGTCACTACAACCCCCGCCCAAAAATTAGATGTGGTGTAATAAAAAGAAACAATCCAATCTGACATTAAAATTAACAATAAAAAAAATTATAACACTTACTCACGCCCCTGCTTGATGGTGCGAGAATCTTCTCACCAAAGAAAGAAAGAGAGAGAGAGAGAGAGAGAGAGAGAGAGAGAGAGAGAGAGAGAGGGACACTTGCGCATTTTCGCGTGTTTTACCACACACAAGCGGTCAAGATACCACAATTACACACACTGCGCACATTATACATACCTAAACATTCCCCAATATGAACTAAAGCCCAGAAATCCTAACACATTAAAACTTTGCGCCCCATGACGCATCATTAAACACTCACAGACTCGCGCTCGAGAAACACTGACTCGAGTGAGTTTCAACATCAGCTAAGCTGAATCGCTAAACCATCAAAGTCCTATTCTGAGATGCCAATACCAGTATTAATAAGATGTCTCTTCGGAAGCGTAACATAACCCTATCTATTTATCTACTCCACTATCAATTCATGTCTAACACCACTGCCAACCACTGTTAATCACCCTATCCCCAGGTCAAATAGGGTCATATTCTATTGCTTACCTGTTTTAAGAACAGCATCAATCATCTTACTTTTCTAAGATTCTCTGGTAGCGATGGCCCATCCTGAGTCAGCAAATTCATTCTCCCTCATTGACTCCTCTCACTGAACCTATTCTTAAACAAAGGCCTACTGGAACTGAACAATGATGTACAAAACTAGACTTTATTTGCAAATTTAACTAAATTAAAGTAATCCAGCAAAAGCTACGATCATGAAATAGAGTGAATTCCACCCCTATAATTGGGAATCATCACTAGAGGAAATTCTGATTCACAAACATTCAGATTAATGATTCTAAACTAACTAATACTAGTGACTAACACCCTGGTCACCAAACAAAGTAAAAAGGTCATAATTATTCTAGACCAAAATAAATGTCATATAGTATGTAAAAGAACACCACTTCCAAAATATTTGTCCTCTCAGGATGAACCCAGAATTCCTGTTAAAAGAAACATATCATATATTAAAACCTGAAATGGTGTTACTTGACATCAATATTCAAAACAGAAAAATGTACAGTGGAGAACAGAACAGGAAAATGCATAATGGAGACACAGAGGAATTTCACTGCAGCACAACTGGTTAATTTCCACATAATGTCTGGAAAAGATGTGTTAATGAGTTATGGTACTCACTTTTCTATGGCCTCAAATAAGGTATTTTCATGATGGTAGTTCTTAAAACACTGCACCACAAACAAATCAGACCCAGTCACAAAATGAAGCTCCCCTGTGAGTGACTGTTCCTCTGATAATATACCATTAGAGTGTGCAATACACATATGCACTCACACTGTCTCCATGCACCTAAGCCATGATCAAGTAAGCACAAATGCATGAGTCAGATACCCGTTGTATATAAGTGTGTAAACCTCCAACATCAACACAAATGCACCTGGGGCAGATGTATTTCTGACAGGCCAGCACATAGTTCTTCACATATGTAAATTACATTATATATATATATATATATATATATATATATATATATATATATATATATATATATATATATATATATATATATATATATATATATATATATATATATATATATATATATATATATATATATATATATATATTTACATATATTATGCCCTATTATACAAGGTCAGATATGGTCACAGCCATCTTCCACATCTGTTATAAGATCAATGTCATAATCAACTTACATCTCAAAGATACCACAGTAGCGATGGCTGACCTGCTCACTGGGTAAGGCATTTTCTCGCTCTCTCATAGCTCACTTGTGCAACTACTTCTCTCTCTCTCTCTCTCTCTCTCTCTCTCTCTCTCTCTCTCTCTCTCTCTCTCTCTCACACACACACACACACACACACACATGATCAACCCTCTCTCTCTCTCTCTTCTTATCCATGTCACTAACTGAACTAAGGAAGAACTGCAAAACATGTCTACAAAAATATAATTTATTCAGTGGTCTACATGGCAAATAGATTGGAATAAAAATAGGAATGAAATTGGAATATCTACATCTCAGAACTGTTAACCCAATTAACCAAGTAAAAAATGTAATGGAGTGCTATTAACGTCCTCCAGTTGAGTCTTTACAACAAAAGAATCAAATAAGTCAAACACGACCTTAGTCATGATAAGCCACATTCCCCTCCATTATATTGACCTCTATTCAATACATCTGAGGAAACAAAGGCAAAAACACAACTTTTAAAAACAGGCACAGAGAAAAATAAATGTGGTCTGTTTTCCCACGTTACCAACCCCAAAAGAAATGCACAAAATTAAACATGATAAAATAGAAAATCAATAAAAATCAAAGAGACTTAGCAGATAAAAATAAATGGGGAAAAAGATATTCAGCACGGTAACTAGTGCAAAGAATCAGTACATGTTAAACAAAGATATTAAAACCCATTCGGTTTTTTGAAAATAAAGTTTCAGCTCACCTCACAGGCAGTCACAGAGTCTTTCAGGAAAGCGGATCTGAGCACGAGGGGATCTAATCCTGAAATCTCTAACCTGTATGCAAACTGAATCATCCACACTTTCTATGACACGCCCATGAAAGTGAATGAACGAACGCTTTAACCAGAACTTGACGACTTCTGGTGGCGTAGCCAATGCATCACCCAGGGCACAATGTCCCCTTGTGCCCATAAGAAGCCAGGCCTTCGTCAGTACTAACTCACTGAATACGTAAGCACTGTTTCCATTTACCTTTCCCCAGAATCTCCAAGTAAAATGCTTAGCTAAAAAAATGAAATATAACATTCATTCTAAATGTTTTTCATATATATATATATATATATATATATATATATATATATATATATATATATATATATATATAAAGAGAGAGAGAGAGAGAGAGAGAGAGAGAGAGAGAGAGAGAGAGAGAATGATAACATTAAGTGCATAAAATGAAAGTTTAATACAGAGTCATTGGAAAGAATGGCTAGGACATGAATTCAGTCAAATGAAATTATATGCGTAAGACCAAATGACACATAATGGAATGAGCGTTAACTATCGTAGTGAAAATAAGTATCTGATATTTTAACAGCAAAAATTAAATTAGATGGTGAGATAAACTTTGAGAAATGTAATGTTTACACATATTTTAATCATGAACTTGTGCAAAAACTGTGATTTTATCTTTCTTTCCTGAAGAATCACTTGTCTAAAGCACCAACTGAAAATATAATTATTGGATCTCTTTGGTCACATTTCCGGGATATATGTATTTCTTAATATTAAGCCAACAAAAACTTTTTAATGTGTCGGATATCTCTCACCTTGAACATGATTCCAAGTGAAGTCACTGAATCCGGACGAGATTATATGAAGAAGCTTTATTCATTCCATGTGGGAATCGAACTCTGACCTGTTAGGTCAGGGTGAGGTTAACGTAAACCATTACCCCAAAAAGAAGGATACATAACAATAAGCCTGTTTAATTATTTTTTACACACATTATATATACTGTATATATATGTATGTATATATATATATATATATATATATATATATATATATATATATATATATATATATATATATATATATATATATATATATATATGTATATATATACACATACATATCCGTCGAATATAGATACATCTTACTGTACTTGGAAAAAACGAGAATTCGAGAAATTAAAATATCTTTGTTGGCTTAATATTAAAGAATTATTATTATTATCGAGTAAAATCTTTGTTCCAAATAATGTCTACTAGTACATCATCTGGCAGTCAACAAAGATTAGGACTTTCTTATACGTGTTAACAACGTGCCTTAAATGTACAAAGGGATTTATCGTTTATTCTTTGCTTCCTGTACATGAAATACAGTATTACATAAGCTGGCCTTTGCCACGTCATTTTGCACTGGAGATACCCAAATTAGGCCCATTGCACTGGAAAAGTTGCTTGAAATATGCTTGTCAGACGCATTTATTAATCTTTCAAGTTTGTGCTTTGTAAAACATAGTAAAGTATGACTGTAAATCACAAGAAAGGAACCCTTTCTACATTTCGTTACATCTTCGTAAACTTGGAAATGAACGAGACATTCTTCATACCTGCAATCGGACCAAATTACAGATGATGAGGTTAAAAAAGCGAAATTCATCGTGATCTCAACTTCTGGCAAACTTATAAAATTAACTGTTTTTACCTGGGAGTTATTCGGATTTTTGGTAAAGCATGTTGAATGATGGTATATAAGCTAACCTTGTATTAAACATCATACTTCCTTATGTTGTAAAAATTATAATGGAAGAAGTATGAAGAAGAAATGTATTAAAAAATCTTGCATACTTTCATGTGTTAATATCACGCTAGAACCTTATCCAGCTTTTCTACCTTATCTACTTGAAGATCATGATACAACGCCCTAGCTTATTGTGCAAGCGAGTAGAACTGATGTAAATACAAAAACAATTTTGAATGCGTTTACATCTAAATCTCTCAAAGTCTTGGAAAACAATTTTTAGCCCACTCTGTTGTAATCAATGCTTTTGTGTGATCTTCATATAAAACGAAAATCAAACTAGATAGTAAGATAGTTAGAAATGTAAACTTAATGGTACTCTTCTTGTTATTACACGTCAAATAATTATGGACAAGTAACTTAATAATTATGCAGGTTTGTTGCAAGACATATTTATTTACACGTGCGTCAAGTGACGTTTGGCTATAATGTCAAATCACTAAACTAATCCAATGATCATCAGCTTTTTATGCAAAGAAGAATGGTTAACACAAGAAAAAAACACCAAATAAAACAAGAGAATAACATGCATCGTTCCAGTGCTTGGAAGAGTGCTAATTCTGTGAGAGAACAATATTCGTGCCTCTGTCAACGACAAACCTTATACATAATTATGCACGTATGTAAAATCCTGATATGTGGAAGTTACAAAGAATGATCACCATAAAATTGTGATTAGTAAGACACGGAATTTCACCATAAAAACTAGGAAACCTGTTTACTTTCATGGAATAAAGGGTGTACAAGGGCAACAGTCCGTGCTGGCATAAGGCCAGCTTAAACTAACAACAATAATTGTCATAAAATGCTCATTTCTTTTAGGATTGCAAGCTTTTTTTTTCACAGAAATCTTAAAAGATACACTTATCTTTTATCAAATAAGGATAAAATGAATCTGCTGCCTGAAAGGTGATAGATCAAGGAGATAAAAAAATGATGAACCGAACCGAGCAATCAAAAGACTACTGATTTCCGCAGAATGAATATGGAACCAGGTTGTTGTTATTGTAATAAGGGCCCATTTTCAAAATAATAATAATTTTTTTTTTTTTTTGCTTTGGAAGTCTCAACTTTTCTTCAGTTATTACTACTACTTTCATGTTTCAATGGAATTATGACAATCTAACAAAACAACTCAAAATATATTAAGTTGAATTCTGCAGTTAAAAACAAAATATTCTAACTTTAATAATAATAAAATAACAATCTATTATATTAATTTCGTTGGCTGCCTTTCTGCCTGTGTTGTGTGTGTGTGCGTGTGTGTGTGTGTGTGTGTGTGTGTCCCCATTCCTCCCACATCCCTACCCCCAAAAAACCGGTTTAAGCAGGGTGGTCCCTAAACAACCCCCTCCCCCCGGAACCGCAACTCCCTCATGGAAAACAATAATCCCCCTCCCCTTTCCTCCTCCCCCCTTCCCATCCCTCTTCCCTCTTCCCTTTTCCATGTTTTATGATGAAATAAAATCTGTTGAGATTAAGTACTATTAAAAAAAAAATTTATGGATTTGTAAGGACAACATTTTTTTTTTATAAAGGTAATGTACAGGTTTTTCATAAAAAAATATAAGTTGCTTGACCTTTAGAATTTATGAAGTGTTCAGTTAACCTCATGTGGTAAATATGAACCACCTGCATTCCGTTTAGGAGCTGAAGACGGCTTCACGGGATCCTGGAGTCTTTAAGAAGACGTTATAATCCAATGGGCACATCTCCAGGAATGCTTCAGGAACTGAAGACTGCTTCAAAGGATCTTGGAGTTGTGAAGATGTCTTTCAAGAATAATCTATTATATTAGTTTCCTTGGCTGTTTTTGTGTGTGTGTGTGTGTGTGTGTGTGTCCCTCCCCCCCTTTCATTTCCCTTTCCCCTCCCCTCTCCCTTCTTCCCCCTTCCCCTCCCCTACTCCTTTCCCATTCCTTTTCCCTCTTCCCTTTTTCCCTTTTTCATGTTTTCTGACGCAAATGTGTTGAGAATGAGTACAATTAACAAAATGTTTATAGATTTGTAAGGATATAATTTTTTTTATTACATAAGTAATGTACAGGTTTTTCAAATCCAAATATAACTTGCTTGACCTTTAGAATTCATATGGAATGTATAATTAACCTCATGTGGGTAGGTTTGCTTAAAAAGCAAATGGGTGTTACAGACTAAATACACACACAAAACAAAGCCACTACAACATCTTCTAAAAACATAAACATCTCACACGTCTCGAACTCTCGACCTACCCGGGCAACAACTTCTCGCTGCTGGGAGAAAGGGTGTTGGGTCTGGTATCATGTAACATACGCTACCGGAGTCTAAGCGATGTCAGGCAGGGCAGCCGATCGAGACTACGGTCTACCCCAAAGCCAAATCAAAAGTCCTTCAAAAGAAGGCATCGTGCTTACCCCATACAAAAATGGGAAAAAAGCACGTTAAAAGAAGAAGAAGTGGTAACTATGAACCACCTGCATTATGAGGATCACAGTAAATACTAATCCTGTTATACAACTGGGGTTTTTAAGATTGAAGGAGACGTTATAATCCATTGGGTATTTCTCCAGGAGGTGGAAAAAAATGATTCCAAAGACAAATTCCGGATTTCTTCCCGTTTAGGAGCTGAAGACGACTTCACAAGACCCTGGAGTCTTTAAGAATTTAAGAAGGAAGGCTTTAGGAGATAAAGACCACTTCAAACGATCCTGGAGTTGTGAAGACATCTTTCAAGAATAATATTTTAATAACCGTCCAGAAATTTTCAACATTAAGTGACCCAACGGCATATAACAAAGGATTTTTGGCCGAGCTTTGTTATTTTCGTTTCGAAATGGATTCAGCAGGTAATTCTAGAACAATAGCAGGCACTACTGGGATGGTCTGGAACTGCCAAAGGCGTCAGCATTGATTCAAAACCCATCAACAGCTGCCCCTGCTCCTACACCAAGATATGGTCAGTTGTTTGTATGACTGGAGGGTAAACAGGGCTGGTGCTGCCTGTAGACTTTTGCTGACTATTAGTAGTAGGGTTAATTTAGCCTAGGGTATGGATATGGTATGCATATGGGTGTGGGTTTGGTACGCATATGGGTATGGGATGGGCATGGGTATAGGAATGTTATGGTATGGGTATGGATATGGGTATGTAATGGATATAGGTATGGGTAAGGGTATAGGTGTGGGTATGGGTATTGGTACATGTATGGGTATAGGTATGGGTATGGTACAGATATGGGTATGGTACAGATATGGATATGGGTATGGGTATTGGTATGGGCATGGTACTGGTATGCGTATTGTATGGATATGGGTACGGTATGGAAACAGATATGGGTATGGATATGGGCATGGGTATAATACAGGTATGGGTATGGTAGGGATATGGGAACTAGAAAATGCTAGCGATAGCGAGCCCCTGCTAGTACATATAATAATAACAATAAGTCGAAGAATATTCACTTCCCAATTGATAATATGAGAAAAAAGACCCATTAAGTGAAATTTGCGTTTCTACTTTCTTGTTGTTAATATACATTTTGAAAATTAACAATTACCTGAAAGCTGCTCTCGGCCTACCACAGCTTCTGTAATTATATGCAGCGTCCTTGTGCTATGATCTTTTAGTCATTGTTTGATATTTATTATTTCAGAAGATTAAGGTATTCAGCCTTTGACACGAGCTCTTGCGCCTGGAGCAGCCTGTTTATATAACATACAGCCCTTGAACTCGTCCACGGTCCTTTGTGTATGTCCACGTGGTCCTCGCTAATCATTTGCCTTCTTTCAATCTGGAGGTTTTCAGTAATCCTCTTCTCGCAGTCCTTGAGATGCGATACCCGGTTGGACCTTTTGACCCAGTCCAAATGATATGACTCTTAGAATTAATATGTTGTGGATGTTATCTAGGTTGCTGAATGTTTTGTTCCCTCTGGTGCGTAGTGAGCTTGTAAGTGCCCCTTCGTTTACTCTCCCTCGACTTTTTGTTATAGTAATATGATCTCTTCGGAATTCATCTTATGAAATGTTTTCCCTCGAACGTCAATCCAGATTTCTCCCGGCCTCCCCCGCGTAAGAAAGGTCCCCCTCCCCACCCACCCCGCGGGATTATATAAACCAAAGGATCCTTTTCTTCTTCATTGTCTTTGCTTTTGTTACTGTCTATTTTCTTCTTAACTGTAATGTTAGAATAAAAGATGCACTCATATTCTTAATCTTTTAACTTGATAGCGGTTTCGTTTACCTTTCTTTCATATGGTTACCTTATTATAGCTTGGTCGTTATAATTTTATTTCTTTTTTCCTAACTAACATAAATATTTTATTTTGCTTTCTTCATATTTTCCTCTGTGAACAATTCAGCGTATAATGAAACTAATTTTCACGAGATTATTTTGTTTTCCTCTATGCAATTTGGATTTCTTGTTGCTTTCAATTACGATTTTATCTAAACTCCAAATTACTCATTTTTTCAAGCATTTCAAGCGTTTTCCATTGCTGGCATATTTCGTATCATAACGAAAAATTTTAAAATCTATAGCTCATAGCTATAAATTTTCAAAAACTTATTTTCATTGTTCACAATCCTTTTCCCAAGTCATTTTATAAAAGGGATGCCCATCTTCAATCTCGCACTGGCTAATTTGTACCGAAAGTACATCCTCTTTGAAACGCAATACGCCTTCAGTATCATCCTACACTTTCCAGGTAAAACGTGATCGTATATTCGCACCAGGGTAATTAACCTTTGTCATGACATTTCACCCACGGCGTTCCTTGTAAGAGTTTGGTTATCGAATGCTCCTGAGTTCCCTCTAGCCTAAGATGCCTTACATTAGCTGACTATAAAATTCATAACCCGTATTCAGGAGGTTATGTTATCATCTGTACCTTGAGAAAATGAAGTGTGTTGGTCTCTGGCATAAATGAAAAGAAATGTGTATAGAACAGAAAACGCATGCAGAGTTTTTCATAATCCATGTGTTTGTTAGTGTAGTTTGCATTTTTGGAATGAGATTTTACAGCGCTTATCGTTAAGAGTTTCTCTTTTCTAAATATCGTACAAAATAAATGGTCTACAAAACAGGAGAGGAACCTAAGATTTTCTTTTTGAATATGTTAAAGAATGGCAGGAATGTAACAGCTAAATAATGGAAAATGTAAAAGGGAAAAAACAACACCCCACTGAGTAACGAGATTTTACATACATACACAATATATATACATATATATTATATATATATATATATATATATATATATATATATATATATATATATATATATATATATATATATATATATATATATATATATATATGTATATATATATATATGTATATATATATATATATATATATATATATATATATATATATATATATATATATATATATATGAGTATGAATTCATGGGTGTGTGTGTATTAGATTTGATGAATGTGATTAAAAAGGATAACTGGCAGATTCTATATCATTTGTTGAACAATATTCACAATAAACATGCTGAATGACGAATAATGAAGAATGATCCAGCAGAGAAAAATAAATAAATGCAGAGAAAAAAAGTAAATTATATATAATCGTAGCTATAAATAAATAAATGAAGAACGAAGGCAAAATGAATACTTAAACATACCGGAACTACTGTATTACAGCTAAGACCATTGAGTCAGTGCGTATACTGCTGTAATGGTAAGTCAGTAAAAACAAATATGGAACTATAAAAAGTGTCTGTCGCGGACAATAAGGAGAACTAAAGTAGACCAAACTACCAATTAGGCGTGTGAGCGACAGGGCACATCCATCCGCCGACCGACAGCTCACCTGTAATTACTGGTATCAGTGATAAGCATAATATGGGATGACTTGTAATTCAGATTTAATTCTTCTTTTTTAACCTTCAAAGTGAAAGGTGTATGCACGGCTGTGTTAGGAATCTTCAGGACTCCGTGCGCCCATAAGGAATTACAAGACTGATTTATCAATGGGCGAGATGTGGGCGTGGGCAAGGGTGGTTAAGGGGTGGAGCTGATTAAGGGTGGAGTAAAGGGAGGAAGAATGTGACTTTACTCTGGCTAAGGGTTAAAGGTAAGGAGAATATTAAAATATATAATATATATATATATATATATATATATATATATATATATATATATATACACATATATATACACACACATATATACATATATATATATATATATATATATATATATATATATATATATATATATATATATATATATATATATATACATATATATATATATATATATATATATATATATATATATATATATATATATATATATACTATATATATATATATATATATATATATATATATATATATAATATATATATATATATATATATATATATATATATATACATATACGTATACTAGACTTATTGTAAATTGACTGGTGTCACAACTACCAGTGTCTCTGAGCTCGAAACTGAAAAGAAATCGAGGAAAATATGTCTTCATATTTTCTTCCTAGGAGAATACAAAAACAAAAATATATGTATAAAAACTATTTTTTCTCTACAGATAGCTTGTTTCTGTACACCAATGTCATTTTAGGCTTAGGAGAAATTTTTTATAAATTTTAAGACCATTTTAAGCATTTTGTCAATATCACATTATTTACTTTTGAGGAAAATCTTGAGGAGTACATAGAACGATACAAGAAATAAAACTTGAAAGGCACAGGAAACTGAACACACCAGAAGTTGTGAAAAAGATTTTGATAATTATCATACCAAAAACTAATTTAGCCCTCCCCCTCGAGAACAGAAAAATTTATTGTATACTGTTAAAAGGATAAACAGAAGCAATCTAAGAATCTCACTCTCTCGATTATCCAGATTCGTTTTAAGGAAAACACAAATTTGCCCATGCCACAAATCTTTGCCCTTCGAACAAACAAATAACACTATTATCTTTGATCTCATAAAAATTATCATTCGATTTGCACCACAATTTCTTTAGTTATCGATTTGTATGTCACTCGAAATGAACGTTATGATAAATTTTGTTTATATTATACACCTCTACATTTTAGGTGTTGAATTATCAGCGTATTACACGAGACGAATACTAAACTGATGTCAGGTACAAATTAAACGATAAAAGTAATTTACATAATATATTTTTTTCTCTTTATTACAAAGATATTCAAATACAGATCCATCTCCTAATACTGGCTTAAAGTCAGAAAGGATTTAAAAATGGAACTTTATTATTATTATTATTATTATTATTATTATTAAAATAGTTTAACCAGACCACTGAGCAGATTAACGGCTCTCATAGGGCTGGCCCGAAGGATTAAAATGAAATGGTGTACCAGGTCTATGCCATTGTCCAAGCACTGGGACTAAATGAATAATGACAACGAAACTGTAAAGATAAATATGCAGAAAAGCATATGCTTTCACACTGAACATACGCACACATCAAATACATTTACTCACGTTTCCATCTGCACAATAAAAAAAAAAACTAATAATAAAATTCAGAACAAGTTAGGGTTTTGAAAATTCGTATTTTCTTATTTATTAAATGCCCCATGGGCTTCTGTATTTTCATAAATTACTTTTTATATTTTATCAATTAATTTACAGCTCCTCATCAATATGAAAATTCGAACAATTGAAAATGTTGTAGATCCTGATAAAATTTCAGTGACAGATCTATTTCGGAAACTTGACAACCGTGTTGGTTATATTTTGGACATTGACACAACACATGTTTTACTGTTATTATCACTTTGCATTCTGAGCATTCGGGAGCTGGGTTATGTGGGTTGTTCATTAAGTGTCCATGTGTCATAAGAGTATGGCCTACTTGGTCTATAATGAAATGAACTCCATTTTCTAACAGCAGGTTTTATTTGCTTCAACTTATTAGTTTCAGGTTCTTGATTCCATATATTTTGCCATTATTTATAATACCTATTTTTACGAGTGCTACATAACTATTAACAGGGATATTTATATTTGATCTTGTCATATGGGTTGCTTTTTTTGCTGCTTTATCAGCCTCTTCATTTCCCTTGATCCCTACATGGGCAGGGATCCAACATATTTCTATATTTTTCCCATTATTATACAACTTATCGGCTAATAACTTGTTGTAAAATGTTATTTTTCGGGTTGTAACTTTGAATGGCTTCTATGGCTCTTCTAGAGTCGCTAAAAATCACAAAAGTATTACCCGAGATTTCTTTAATTATTTTTATAGCTGATGCTATTGCGCATAACTCAGCTATAAATAGAGAGGGATTATCAGGTAGAGAGAACTGATGTGTTTTGTTTTGGGATACTGCAGCATATCCCACTCCGTATTGTGATTTAGATCCGTCTGTGTATATTGTGTAATGTGGATATTTTCGGGTTATATGTTCTATTGTATGTTGTCTATGGTGTTCTGGGGTATATGAGTAACTTTTTGATAAATATTTTAAGTGTGTGCAAATTCTTATTTTATTCATAGTCCAAGGAGGACGTAATTTTACTATTTCAGGCAATTACATATTCATATTTAATGACTGAAACAACCTTCTAACTCTAACAGGGACAGGTGGTGAGTGATTGTTTATAAACCTCTTAATTCAAATAATCTTTTTGTTAGAGAATCACTTGTCTGAATTCTCATAGCGCTCTTCATTGTTACAAACTCTCTATGGAGAGACAGTGGTAGTTCACATTCAACTAATCACGATGAGGTTGGGCTGACCTACAGGCTCCTGAGCATACTCTAAGGCCTTCATTGTGACAAACATGAAGTAATAGAGGAACTGAAGATTATAAATGACGGGAATCTGAAGGAAGGAAGAATTCCAAAGTTTAGCAATAAGGGGAAAATAATGTCAGCAAACAGTGCAATTTGAGTTAACCAAGCTAATGAACACCAGGCGGGGAATAGGATGCAGTTAAGAAGGTCACAATGAGGCGACGACCCATGCGGGACGAAACCTAATACTCAGGTCACGGGCCTGGATTAGGACAGGGAGCCGTTTGCCATCTTTGGCATATGCATGCATCCAGCCATGCACAAGTTATTTTCATTATTTGGCCCTTGAAGATGGAGGCTTGGAAATAAACAATTTGCTTTTTTGAACCTTCTGTATTATATCAATTACCTATATACATATATATATATATATATATATATATATATATATATATATATATATGCACATACACACACACACACATATATACATATATATATTATATATATATATATATATATATATATATATATATATATATATATATATATATATATATATATACATATATATATATATATATATATATATATATATATATATATATATATATATATATATATATATATATATATATATATAATATATATATATATATATATATATATATATATATATATATATATACATGAATCACGAAAATATGGAACATGAATATATAAATAAAGGCAATGCCACACACACACACACACACACACACCACTTGTCGTTTCACATTGCCTTTATATATATATATATATATATATATATATATATATATATATATATATATATATATATGTATAATCATATATATATATATATCTTCTTCTTCTTCTTTAACGTGCTTTTATTCCCATTTTTGTAATATGGAAGGACTTTTTGATTTGGCTTTTGAATATGGTCTCGATAAATGAACCCCGGTACGTATGTTTCAATTCATACCAGACTCAACGCCCTTTCTTCCCAGGGAAGTGAAGCGCGGGTATGGCGAGAGTTCGTGCTGGAGATGTTTGTTAATGTTGTATTGTTTGTTTTTGTGTGTGTATTTAGCAGAACTGGGATTACATAAAATCCCGGATGTCTAGGATAGTCAAAGGCTGCCTCGCACCAGTCGGCTGCGTTTGAACTTTTCCTCTACGAAGTCCGAAGCTGCTGTAACCGACTGGAGCCATCGAGGCTTATATATATATATATATATATATATATATATATATATATATATATATATATATATATATATATATATATATATATATATATTACTGTATATATATACACAGTATATACAGTATATATATATATATACATATATATATTTATTTATTATATGTATAATTATATATATAATATATAAGCAGAGAGAGAGAGAGAGATTATGTGATTATGTAGATGATTCATTGTAACAATTTTTGTTTTACTGACTGCACCTAGGGTTAGATAGTTAAAGAATGATTGCGCATCGTGCATCCTACGTCACTTTTATTCTGTAACTAAATCTTCAAGTAAGTCTGAAGATTGAGTTACAAAGATAAAATGCTTAAACTATATAAATCGCTCTTTCTGAGAAGCCCATATAGAAACTAGGCATTATTTCCAGATATACGGACAACGCTTACATAAACAATGTACTTTTAAATCTAAATCTACAAAAAGCAGAAATGGTATCAAATATATTCCAGAAAAGCAATCATACTAAAATGTTTTTAGGCACGGCTAAACCAAATATAATATCTTTGGGTTGTCCCCATTTAATGATTTTATATATATATATATATATATATATATATATATATATATATATATATATACATACAGTATGTGTGTATATAAATATATATATATATATACTGTATATATATATAATTGTTCATATTTTATATAGTCTAAACTCGTACTAATTGTTCACTTTCCTTGTTTCAAACACAGACAAATCGTTTTCATTCACGTTGTGGACTGCAAGCCATGATTCTGTAAATGTACTTTTATTTACATTTTTCTCTCTTTTCTGTTGATGGAACCATATTTTCAATTATCTAAGGTGTGCAAGTGGTAGAACAGATGCCTGAACGTTAATTTGCATGCTATCTGTAATATAATTTTTATGCTGTACCTCTCAACCCTTATTCTGTTTTAACGAAGAAAAAGTCTTGTTATTTCTACAGCCTGAAAAACGTTATGTAAAATGAACTAATATGAGAAATTTACAGCATAATGATTATTTCATGTTATCTTAATTTAAGGTAAGATGGGACATGCTTAAAGATTTCTTCCCATATATTCTCCATTAGTACTTGAATTATTTATAGACAAAAATGTACATAACTTGTCTAACTTTCACTAGATTTAGTAAACACTGAATGGAATTGTAATCATTCTATGATTACTGGATAAATCAATCGACATTCACTTCCCTTTTTTTATTCTGCTTTTGATTGTGATTACTTAATGGGTGGGTCCCTAATCTACCGCATCATTTAAATCTTGAATATTTTTACCTCACTATACTACCCGTGATTTGTATGTTGTGCCCTGATTAACTAATACAGTTTCTCTCAGAGAACAAACTATATTCAACATACTAACATTTGGTTTAATGGAAAACTCTCTTTCTTCTGTTTTAATTACTCTGTACTCCGTTTACTTAGCATTTCTTAGCCTTATTGTTTTCATTCATCCTTAATTCCGACATTCATTTTTCCATTTTCTACATACGACTAAACCATTAATACACAGGTTAATCGTTACTTTATCTAAGCTATTTACCAATCTTGCTATACCGCTCACCATTTAACGTTCCTTAATTAATTATACTGCACAGGTAATTCATTACAACAGGTTTCACTTTTCCTTTTCTTAAAACTTCTTCATTTACACAAGCAGCGGCCAAATTCCCCTCCGCATGATTCTGTTCCTTCCCTGGACATTTTTCTTCTCTTTCCTACCAATTGTCAAGTTCTGCCTGCACTACTAACTCCAACTTTGATCTCATGTTCAACTTTATTCTCATGTTCTCCTTCATCCTATGTTCATCCTTGGGAATTATACTACACTCTCGCTACTCTAGCGAAATGGCTGAAACTGGATTAGCACCACTGACGAGCAGTACCAAACTCATCATTTTACTGGAAAACGTAAGGTGGAAAAGTAAGTTATTGAGCGAGTAACATGATTCTCAAAGAAACCAATTTGTCATTAGAATATCGAAGGGACGCTGCAGTGCCCTGCAGGGAAGTCAAGAGTGATGGGGAGATGCAAGCTGGTACTAATATGGAGTGTTCTCAGTAAGTACCTTGTAAGAATAATTCACCGTGACATCGAGGTGTGGTCACAGGCGACAACTTGCGCCGCCACATCTTCAAGTACTTGTAGGCCTAGTTTTAAATAAGCACCATAAAACATAAGGATGGTTTTAGTGTTTGTTTTCATTAATCTTTATAAGCACATGAAAACTGTAAAAATAAATGTTAAAATTCTACTTGTTAAATGTTAATACGTAAACAATTTACTGAATTTAAAAGCTAAAATAGCAAAAAGAAAAACCGAAAAAACACTGGACACTTGTTATATCTTTTTTTCTTCCTTTCGTTTATGGGTGTTTTGTTGTTGCTGAATTTACTCTTTATGTAGTCTGTTTTGTCTCGAATATTTTCATTTCATCGCTTTAAAACATAGCTTGACATATTCAGAATCGTCCAGAAATTCTCCCTTTCACTCATTTCTTCCATTTCTGGGCATAAACACAATCTCTATGAATTTCTCATTTCGCATTCAAGCTTGGCCATATAATCCTTGGAATCACGCTTTTGTGCGCCTTCACCCGTTATCCAAGTCTTCCTGACACTGACATTACAAGCGCTATCCATTCCCTGTCTGCCTTTCTATGCCAACCCTGACACAATCTCTTTTTGCGCTTTCAATTTAGCCCAAGTACCATAGTATAAAGCTTTTTTTTTTTCCTTACACAAACCATATGTAATATGTTTAATCTTCCTGTACCACATTCGCGCACATTCAAAATCCCAACACTCAATATTTATTCCTTCTCTGGGTTCTTTAATCTTTTATTTTGTTTTTTCCAACACAGAGGATAGGGTAAACAACTACAAACCACAACCCACAGGACTATTCATTTTAATTCTATTCAACAACGAGCAATAAGGATGGTATTATTAGTATCTTTTTATTTCCGGTTTCCTACATAAGTGAAAAAGTGTGTCCGAGTATACGAAGCGGCCGATGCTATTCAATTTGTAAGGAGGGTTCACCCGTTTCAACAGACAAAGGTCGAACGAAGCAGTGTTTTTTTATTTTCCTTGATGTTAACTTCTATCAGAGGAATCAACTAAGTAAAAAAATGTATACACACACATTATATATATATATATATATATATATATATATATATATATATATATATATATATATATATAAATATAAATATATATAAAATAATATATATATATTTTAAACAAATTGAGAAATAACAGTTCTTCTCATCAGGTTGAAGAGAGACAGTTGGTCTCTGAAATGAAGCCTTTTATTTTCTACATTTTGGCGTTTTTATGGGCTCCTTTAAATTTGGTCGGATTCTGTTTTAACAGAAAATATTTCACAGTCATATATATATATATATATGTGTGTGTATATATATATATATATATATATATATATATATATATATATATATATATATATATATATATATATATATATATCAATAGACAGATGGAAGATTATGACGAGTTGATATCCAATTGAATATTTACTGTATCTCAATGTTCGAGGCTTGAATTACGGAAAAATATTATTCACAATGATACTTGAAACGCAATCATATCAAAAACATTAAGAGAGAGAGAGAGAGAGAGAGAGAGAGAGAGAGAGAGAGAGAGAGAGAGAGAGAGAGAGGCGAAGGGCAAGGCATGCCCTCATTCCCTCCCTGCCACACCCGGCTCGTCCTCCGTATGGTATTCATGTTTCCCTTTCGTCATGGTACCTTCGGTGTGGTCAGTGGTAAGTTAAAATGGAATAAGAAATATGACTGAGGAAATCTCACCCACACCGAGAGAAGGTTAAGATAGCATGCATAAGGCTTTCTTCTCCTCTCCATTATTACGCAACCGGATTTCACATCACGGAGGGAATACGATAAAGCGGCTTGTGTTGTTTTCCGAATTATCTCTGACAATATTTACTTAAGGGTCTATTACAGTGGTTTCTTCTCTAGATACTTATCATTTACATGAACATTTCCATTTGTAGCAGTATTTCTGTACTTTGACCACACAACCATACCATCTTTCCACAAAAACCTCCATCAAAGCTTCAGTTTCACCGTCATATTCCTTCTCCACTGCCATCGTCGTCCCCTGAAGCCGTCGTAACCTTACATATGTCAGAGAGTCGTGATGAGAACCATCTTCATCATTTTCCTTACTAACATCATCGTTGTAATTATCGTCGATTCATCATCAATTTCATTACAGTTGCCATTCTCGGTAGATTTAAAAGGAATGAAGGTGAAAATTTAGTATCATCTTCCTTTACCTCTTCTTAGCTACTCTTTAAAATGCACAGAAACACAAATCCTTGACATTCGCAAATATTCACATGCATATAAACATGAAAAACTGAGGATTTGTAATGTGCAAAAGGAAGTTTGATTCCTTTTAAATTTATTGTTCTCTCCAATGCTTCAACAAACCGAAGACCTTTATAACACTCCTGCTATCTACTGTACTAATCAGCAAATGACTGGTTCTCCTTTATTCTTATACCCCAAATACTCTTAAATTTTAGTCCCTTATAATCATGCTTCTTTACTCCCGTCTCCAGTAAAATCACCTCACCAGAGTTTGGTCCGCAGTTTCTTCTACGGAAACATTTTCAGATGGTTATATTTTTCATTCTCTTCCAAATAATGTTTCATTACACTAAATATTATCTCTCGAGACATTCTCCTGTCATTTCATGACATTCAAAAAAATTTCTAACTTGAAGCTCGCCTTCCATTCCATTATTATCTATGTCATTTAATTTGCAGGTATGCAATAAAACTACGACTGTCTTGTTGAGGCCACCCGTGGAAATACCGTAACTCACTGGTCCCGGCTTCCATTATTACTATATAGATATTTTCCCCTCTCCTTTTACAAGAGCCTTCAACCTTACCTACAACACTTGAACATACTGTCATTTTATTTATTGTGATCAACTATCACCACTGTAATCCCTGCCAGTGCTTTTCTATACAAATTTCTTCTTTTTATAGGTGTCACACAGACTAATTAAAGAGGTAAAATTGCTTGGAGAAGTGTCAAAAGAACACTTTCTTCACTTTTTTTTTATCCATCACTACTGTCCCCCCACAGCCACTTTAACACTCACAGGGGATTGGCTTGGTTTGTTTGTTTCCTGGTGTACCAGCACCACCACGTAAACTTTACTTCGAAAGTTTTTAAGTCGAGGTTTGGTGCTTCTTTTTCTTGTTGTAAACTTGGCTTTTAGTGTACATCTTAGGTTAATTTTTTTTTTACTATTTTCATTTGCTATGGTATGTGTTATGCTTTTAATTTTATCTGATTTATACTGGACTGAACCACTGGCCTGCAGTTCACTGTAAGAAAAAAAAATCCAGAGTCTATTTTCCTTATTATTCTAAAACACTTGTCCCAGGAGACAAGTCTATGGTAATTTCTCACTTCATGGGTGGATATGTCTACCTTCGCCTACTGCCTCAGCATTGCACTTGTAAAAGGCATAACTATTCATTTTCCAGCAGGGTTCCTTTTTATCGAAGAGGCAATGTAAACGTGACGGCCATGAACTTCTTTTCTAGGTTTTAGTAGACGTAATGTGTCAGTATTTGTATTACATAAGCTGAGTTTCTGCATCCACTTTTGCAAAGGTGCTATTTTAATTAATAAATCATTTATTGACGAAAATGTTTAGAGTAATATACAAATATACAGGCTATGTAATTTAAATGATACAATAATAGGGCCATCACCTATAAGGGGGGTAAAGTCTAAATAACTATCTCATTCGTCCAGTATTATGCAGGTATAACATTTTTGCAAATACACCATGAAAGCAAAACACAACTGAAACTAGGAGCACTTATTTCTGTTTACCTCACTTCACTAATTCCACTAATTTTCTTTATAATGGTCAAACTTCGTAGTTCCTGAAGTTTTATATTCTTCAATGTAAAACTATGTAATGGTCTCTCTGGCACTCTGGTAGTATTATTGTTGCTAATATAATGAGCTTAAAAGCGGCAGAAATATAGCTTAAAGATCCATCTGCAATAAAACACTCTTCTTTTGTTACAATAACTGGATATATACTTTTCTTAGTTTTCATTACTCTCACATATCAACTTTCTATTTTGCAGGAGCTGGTTTTGAAAATTACCGGCCTCAAGTCTTGTTCCATGAGAATAATTACTTCTTTAGAACATATATATATATATATATATATATATATATATATATATATATATATATATATATATATATATATATATAATATATATATATTAGCCGCTACCTTAACTATCTTTCTTTAATACAAAATACAATAGAGAAAACTGAATACAAGTTGTGCGATTCCTGAATGATCCCCTTTTATTTACACATCATATAGAGCACACAGATATTAGTAGAAATTTACGTTATATCCGCATGACTAACTTCGTTCCTCAGAGCTCAAATCTTCTACGCATTTCTTTCAAAATACATGAATCAAATTTATATACTGCAAGTATAATTTATTCTTAAAAATTAACTGCATACTAAAATTTTTTCTATTTAGTTTATTCTTTTATAAAATCCAATTTTGTTATATTTCTTCACAACATATTATTAGAATAAAACAACTATGCTCCTTTTCAACTGATGACATGATTGTTTCGACTATCACGAACGAAAATTACACGCTTATCCTGTGCATATCTTAAACGCTTTTCATGCTATACTTTTCTTTTTCTCAATGATAATTTTCTCTTTTTCAATGATTTTCCATGGGATTTGATATACACATCCTTTGGTGTTGTCAGGAAGGTTCTTTATAGAGTATGCACAGTTTTCATTGTATTATTGTTCTTACATATCACGTCAATTCTAAAGTTTCTAAGAAAATGGGGATAAGTTGTTTTTGCTTTATGTGTGCTACAGTAATTTTGCATCTCCATCGTAAATTCTTTGATATACAGTGTTGATGTAACTGTAATAACCAAAACGACCTCTTAACAAATATTATGTCATCAACAAACCTAAACTCCTTGCACTGTGTGAAATAATTATGCTTAATATTATTTTCTCCATAAAAAAATTTCACGTTTTAAGTAATGTAAACTCATTCTGTGTCTACAAAGGAACTAGTTTAATACTGCAAAGTAAAGTTATTTGCTATTATTTTTCAAAATTGTTTTTATTGTAACTTGCTTTGTTACATGGCTTTGAAGTATCTAAATTCTGTTAATCATTTGCTAATTGGATTTAAGGATTTAATTAGAAACAAGTGTGGTCCCCACACTTCTGCACTGTTTTAAAGTTTTTGTAAATCACCAACTAGAGTTAAAAATATAATCAGCTACGTAACCATACAGGAGCGTATTAAATCTACTATAAAAATTAACAAGGATGGAAGTATTAAAAAATCTAAGAAATTTCTGGAGAATGAAATCGTAAGTAAAACCAAGATAAGAATAGATCTGATAAGCATGAACAGTAGGATATAATGGTTAAAAAGGTAACTGATATGAAAAGAATAATCTAGAAATGAGAATAAGTAAATAATAAAAAAAAAACTGAATAATAAACAATTTAATTTTTCTTGACAATCCATCTCACAGGTTAGACGGTATTTCAATTCACAGGACCGAATTTCGAATTGAACCTTGAAATATTGATACAATTAGCTAAGTTTTACTGTGTCCTGCTTTTGCAATCTAATAATTTCATTGTTTCTAAGAAATTATTATTTTCATGAAAAGCAAGAAGTTTTAGAGTATTCATCAAACTCCATGGAATTCTAGTTGTAAGGTCTACTGAAAACAAGGCCAGAAAGGATGGGACAGTAACGTCATTTATACTGTCTTCTATGTTTTTAATTTTCCTCTTTACTCAGGTTGCTTCATGTTATGGACAGTGTAGTCCTTTACACTGCATGAACCTCATGCATTACCTGTAAACATATATACACATTTTCAGAATGCTTTCTGCCTCCATTGTAGCGACACTGACATTCACATCGAATGCAGAACACCAACCAAAATACATTTTCTCCCTTCAGTGACATTTCCACATTCAAAAACAAAACTTAGCTCATCGATAAAATCTCTTGTCTCTTCATTAAAATTTGATGAAAACCTCAGGATAAAAAAAAATAGCAAGATAGAATTCCAAGATGAAATTATTCTGTCCATGTACCCGTCTCGGTAGTCCAGAAAGAAAGCGGTTAAAGATGAAACCAAAGCTATAATTTTCTTCGAAGAAAAAAAGCTTCACGAAGCACACGCGTGTAAAAGGAAAATCAATTCAAATTAGATGTAAATGAGCCTCTGTTCCTTGGAGGGGGGGACCATGAACGAAGATAATAATTAATGTCATAGACAAATAAGGATTGGCCCTGATAGCTCTGCGCTAATGCGGTTCTATCCAAGCTTAAGTTCTCCAAGATACTCTTTCAGCGGCATTTTAACATTTTTATTTTATATGCTTTTGTTTTCTCATTTTAGTTTATGTATCTGAGTAAAACCAGTTTAAAAACTGACGAAATATACTCAGTAAAAGTAAGAGTCAAGATAAAAGGATTTTGCGGTAAGGATTAAACAAACTGTTCAAAGTTAAAATATAACAGAAATAAACCAAGAAGTTCAAAACTTTGGAAAAAATGTTTTAATAAATAAACGCTAAAGATAATTACAATTACTTTCACTGGATTGCAAATACTGAAAACAGTGGGTAAGAACCCCCATTGGATATATTGCCTGCGTGATGTTACTTGATGAACTGCTTCTATCAATTAGCATTAGGCTGGTAAATGCTACCATAGTTTCTCTCTCTCTCTCTGATTCTTTATTTGAATTGGTGGATGGAATTTTTTTGCCTGCCCTTGTGATCTTAATAATATTCTTAGTACCCTCTTTATAATTTGAATCTGGATAGTTATACAAATCTGAATAGTTATACAAAGTAGTACAAAATTACCAATTGAAAATGCATCTAAATAGTTTTACAGTACAATACAAATTTACAATGACAAGTTAAGAAAAACAGTTCCCTAAATGTTAACTAGGAAATCAACTAACAAATGAAAACACAAATCAAAAGCAAAAACCGGCTCTGATGAAACTGCATTAGGAGAGTGAAACTAGCATTGTTTTAACTATCCGGTTCTTCATCTACCAACAACGCCCAAAGTTATGGTCAATATGCAAGACTGTTGATTTGCAGTTAAACTGTTTCATAATATGGAAATGCAGTACTTCAGGTTTGACAGGAAAGTAAATAAGCCAACGAAAAGCGAATATAAAACGCTAAAAGATGGTTTATGGCATATTTTCCAGCTGTTGAACATTTCTGCGCAAATACACTTACATACATCAGTCTTCTATATTGACCATAACTTTGGGCGTTGTTTATTAAATATATATATATATATATATATATATATATATATATATGTGTGTGTGTGTGTGTGTTTTGTGTGTGTAGAATCTACTGGTCACTTTTAGCAGACACATATATAATTCTAATAGCCACACAGCCCTCTTAACTTCTCGAATTCTTCGCGCTTTTTTGGATTTGCTTGTAACTACGAAGTCATAAGATCCAAAAGCAAGAAATTGAAGAGACTGTGATGGCCGGTCGCAGGAAACGAACCCGCATCACCTATAATCACAAGGAGGTCGCGTTACCGACCTGACCACGAGAAGGATAAAAGTCTATTACCTCTCGTACATACGTATACCTGTTGTTTTCAGATATATTTATTAGAGCTGGAATAGACCCATCCTCACCATCGTAGCCAAGTTGGCAATCGTTTTTATTGCTTTTTAGGCTGAAATATTTATGTAGAATCTACTGGTCACTTTTACCAGACACATATGTAGTTCTAATAGCCACACTGCCCGTTTGACTTCTCGAATTCTTCACGCTTTTTGGATATGCTTGTAACTACGAAGCAGAAAGATCCAAACGCAAGAAATTGAAGAGACTGTGATAGCCGGTCGCTGGAAACGAACAGGCGTCACCTATAATCACAAGGAGGTTGCGTTGCCGACCTGACCACGAGAAGGATAAAAGTTTATTTCCTCTTGTACATACATATGCCTGTCGTTTTCAGATGTATTTATTAGAGCTGGAATAGACCCATCCTCACCATCGTAGCCAAGTGGGCAATCGTTTTTATTGCTTTTAGACTGAAATATATACGTAGAACCTACTGGTCACTTTTACCAGACACATATGTAATTCTAATAGCCACACTGCCCTCTTAACTTCTCAAATTCTTCACGCTTTTTTGGATATGCTTGTAACTACGAAGCCGTAAGATCCAAACGCAGTGTGGCTATTAGAATTACATATGTGTCTGGTAAAAGTGACCAGTAGATTCTACATATATATTTCAACCTAAAAAGCAATAAAAACGATTGCCCACTTGGCTACAATGTTGAGGATGGGTCTATTTCAGCTCTAATAAATATATCTGAAAATGACAGGTATATGTATGTATGAGAGGTAATAAGACTTTTATCCTTCTTGTGGTAAGGTCGGCAACGTGACCTCCTTGTGATTATAGGTGACGCGGGTTCATTTCCCGCGACTGGCCATCACAGTCTCTTCAATTTCTTGCGTTTGGATCTTACGGCTTCATGGTTACCAGCATATCCAAAAAGCCCAAAGAATTCGAGAAGTTAAGAGGGCAGTGTAGCTATTAGAATTACATATATATACAGTATATATATATATATATATATATATATATATATATATATATATATATATATATTTATAATATGTATATATACCGGGTGTTTCAAGAAATTAGAGGCGCCCCCCCACAGAACAAATGGAAAGGTATGAAGTTTTCTGCTATAGTCTATCTCCAAGTACATTATTTTAAGTTTCTATTAAGCTATTTTTCATTTTACATTTCTTATATTTTCAGACTGAGTGAAGGAGTTAGAGACAGCCACGCCTAACGACTCGGAGGGAATCAGATGGATTGAACAAATCCAGGCTATAACCTTCAAAGAGGCCAGGGATGCTGGCGCATCCTTCATTTCATGTTCCTGGATAGCTAAATACATTAAAAGAGATGAATCCTTTGTTAAATGAAACTGGAACAAAAATCCATATGACTGTCATTGCAAAAAGAGTGAGACTCTTGGAAGGCCTGAAGTCCTTTCTCAGGAGTCAAAAGATATCATAGCTGAGGCAGCGGGTAGACCAAGAAAGTCTTTACATAAATTGGCGCTTGAACTAGAAACAAAAAGGGGAAAGAAGAGAAGTTATAGTGCTGTATATCGTGAGTTGAAAAAATCTGGTATCAAGCCATTTCATGTTATCAGCAAGACCAACATCACTCAGCAACACAGAGAAGACCGTGCATGGTTTTGTGGTTCATTTCTTAAAGATTGGGATGAAGCTGACTTTCTCCATGTTGATGCATCAGAAGAATTCTTCATTTACACAGTCAGGAAGCCAAATCATAAAAATGACATCATTTGGGCTGCAAAGTTGGATGATATCAGCGATGACGTGTGCTATCGCCAAGTTGTGAAATTTCCTGAATGTTTGGGAATTTTTCTATGTTTCACAGCCAAATGGTTAAAGTGGATCATCAAAGAAAAAGGACAGTCATGGAATGGCAAATACTTCCGAGAAACTGTTCATACTAGTGGAGTATTTCCTTTCCTCAAAGATCTTGAAAATGTGTTATCTGTTGAAGAAGTCACATTTTTGCATGATAAGGCACCATGTTTCAAGGCTCTTCAGACACAGGAGCAGCTTCAAAACAGTGGTATCGATTTCTTCTCATCAAGTGAATTTCCAGGTCGCTCCCCTTACCTTAATGTGTTTGAAAACATTGGTAATATCTTAGAGGATCGTGTTGAAGCGCGCACAGTGAACTATGATGGTATACCAAGCCTCGATGACCTGCGAAGAGAGGTGACCGAAGTGTTCAGGGAAATGGAGTTTGAGTCTCGGATTTTTTGCGATTTGCTGAAATCATACCCCTCAAGAATGCAGGCTGTGGTTCAGGCATATGGAGGCCACACAAAATATTAAATACTCAGAGAGAAACTTACATAAATACCTTTTCTGAATTACTTTTGTTTTTGTCCATATCAATTTTAGTTTATGCTGTAGAGGGGCCCTCTAACTTTGAAACACCCTGTATATTAAATATATATATATATATATATATATATATATATATATATATATATATATATACATATATATATATACATATATATATATATATACATATATATATATATATATATATATATATATATATATATATATATATATATATATATATATATATATATATATATATGTGTGTGTGTGTGTGTGTGTGTGTGTGTGTGTGTGTGTGTGTGTGTGTGTATTGTAATAGCCACAATGCCCTCTAACTTCTCGAATTCTTAACACTTTTGGATATGCTTGTCACTACAAAGCCTTAAGATCCAAGTGATGTCCGGTAACGGGAAACGAACCCGCGTCACCATAATCACAAGGAGGTCACATTGCTGACCTGACCACCAAGTGCAAGAACTGAAGTGGTTGTGTCACAACCACTTCAATTTCTTGCACTTGGATCTTAAGACTTTGTAGTGACAGGCATATCCAAAAAGCGCCAAGAATTCCATTAGTTAAGAAGGCATTGTGGCTATTACAATTACATATGTATCTGGTAAAAATGTGACCAGTAGATTCTACACACACACACACACACACACACACACACATACACATATATATATATATATATATATATATATATATATATATATATATATATATATATATATATATATATATATATATATATACACAGTATATATAGCGTGTGTGTGACTGTGATCCCACATATTTACTCTGGAAGATGCAATAACCAAAGCAACGTGGGTGAACGGGAAAATTTTTATATTTTGTTTGCAAAGTTCTTGGATCTTTCCCAGGCGTCAAGTAAATGGCATACAACTAGCACCCAAACCCCTAAACAGTTGATTATAAAGAAGACTGTACCCTTCTGGCACCAGCTTCTCTAAAATTTAGTATATATATATATATATATATATATATATATATATATATATATATATATATATACTCGTATGTATATATATACATACATATATATATATGTATATATAAACATATATATATATATATATATATATATATATATATATATATATATGAAATTTTATCACACCGTGATTTATATACAATCATGAAGCTACAAATGTCGCAAATATCGAAATTCACGCTACCTCGGTATATCTCCGAGGTAGCGTGAATTTCGATATTAAGCGACATTTGTAGTTCATGATTATATATATATATATATATATATATATATATATATATATATATATATATATATATATATATATATATATATATATATAGTCAGCGTGGATGATATTGCATTAAATCCTTCTCGAATCTAATTTCACTAATAAAATCAATAAAAGTCAACAAAAATCAATAAAAAAGTGTTTAATCACCAAAACAAATACTTAGTAACACCACTCTTCCTCTTCCATACTGAATTGAATTGAATACGGAATTTAGGCCAAAGGTCAAGCACTGGGACCTATGAGGTCATTCAGCGCTGAAACGGAAATTGACAGTAAAAGGTTTGAAAGGTGTAGCAGGAGGAAAATTTCGCAGTTGCACTGGGAAACTTTTGTTAGGAGAGGGTGGAAAGTAAGATGGAAGAAAGAATATGAAGGAGGTACAGTAAAAGGAACGAAAGGGATTGCAGCTAGGGGCCGAGGGCATGCTGCAAAGAACCTTGAGTAATGTCTACAGTGCACTGTATGAGGTGCACTGACGGCACTAACCCCTACAGGGCTCTTACATTACTGAGTGTGTGTATATATATATATACACATACACGCATATATATATATATATATATATATATATATATATATATATATATATATATATATATAGTGTGTGTGTTCCTCTTTGTCTTCAGCCTTTACCCGTCTCTATATGGGGTCGCTGTTCCATGTAAGCCTTCTCCACCACCTTCTATCTTGAGTATCCTTTTCTCTTAACCCCTTTTCCCTCATGTCATTTGCTACGTTATCTCTCCATTTGAATCTTGGCCTTCCCCTCCTCCTCCTCCCAACCACCACGTCCATGACCCTTCTACACACATAATCTTCTTCACTCCGCATGACATGACCAAACCACTGCAATCTTCTTTGCTGAATCTTCTCTGACACTTATACCACATTACTATCCCTCTGATATAATTGTTTCTGATCCTATCCTTTCTCGTGACTCCACACATCCATCTCAACATCCTCGTCTCTGTCACTTCCAACTTCCTTTCTTGAGCCTTCTTTATTAACCACACCTCGGCCCCATACACCATCACTGGTTTAACTACACTTTTATAAAACCTTCCTTTTACCCTTGCATTATTCCTCTTGTCGCAGAATATTCCCGATGATCTCCTCCAATTCATCCAAGCACACTGTATCCTGTGGTTTATTTCTGAGCCCATGCCATCATTCACCACACAGGGACCCATGGTACTTGAAAGTGGTAACCCTCTTGATGTCGTCTAAACCTAATTTAACTGCACCCTGTTTTCCTTCCCCTCCCATCCACGGATATTCTGTCTTAGCTCTGCTTATCCTTCAACCTCGATCTTCAAGTGCTTGTCTCCACAACTCTAGTTTTATCTCCACCCCTTCTCTAGTCAGGTCCACCAAAACATCATCAGCAACCATCACACTCCACGGGGACTTCTTCTCTGACATCTGATGTAATAACATCCATCACAAGGTCAAAGATGTAGGGACTGAGAGTTGAACCTTGATGTAAACAACTCTTACACTAAACTTTTCTGTTGTTCCCACAGTGGCCCTTACCTGAGTGGTAACCTCTGCATACATATCCTGGACTAGTTTAACATACTTTTCTGAAACACCCTTCACTCTCATACATCTCCACACTTCTTGTATAGGTACCTGATCATATGCATTCTCCAGATCAATAAATACTAAAGGTAACCCTCTCTGTCTTTCTGCATGTTTTTTCATTGCTTGCCTTAGTGCAAAAATTGCATCTACTGTACCCTTTCCAGGCATAAATTCGAATTGTTCTTCACTTATTGTTTCATTCCTTATTTTTTCTCTATAATTCATTCATATATCTTCATAGTATGAGATATCAATTTTATCCCTCTGTAATTTGTGCAGTCTTGTATATCCCACTTTCCCTTATATATTGGGACCATAATACTATTTCTCCAGCTGTCCGGCATTTTTTCTTGGCGGTAGACCTTTGAAAAGAGGTCCCAGAGTATATCAACCCCTTCTCCCAAGCATTTCCACACCTCAACTGGTATACCATCAGGTCCAACAGCCTTTTCATTTTTCACTTTGTCAAGTGCTCTCTTCACTTCCTCTCTGGTGATATCTGGAACTGCTCTTACTTGTGGGTTTCCCTCTTCTCTTATTCTTCTGGGGTTCTCTTCGTTTAATAGCTTCTCAAAATGTTCCTTCCATCTTGCTCTTATACATTCTTCCCTTGACAAAACTCTTCCATTTCGGTCCTTGACCTGCTTGATGTGCGTCAGATCTTTAGTTGCTCTATCTCTTCTTTTTGCCATATTGTAGATCATCCCCTGACCCTCTGATGTTTCTACTTTCTAATACATCTCATTTATTCCTTCTGCCTTTGAACTTGCCACAGCCCTTTTTACTTCTTTATTTGCGATTTTCCAAGCCATTTCATTTTCCTGAGATTCATTCCTTTCATAAATTGTCCTTGCTTCTCGTTTCCTGTTTACCTTATCTTGAGTATCTTGGTTCCACCACCAGCTCTCCTTACCATTAGGTGGTCCTCTACCTGATGTTTTCCCTAATAGCTCCTCTGCTGTTCTCAGTATCATTGTGCTATTTTCTACCCACCGGATGTTCACATCATCTGCTAATCTAATGCTGTGCAGGACCTTTTCTTTAAAACTCTGTCTCATCTCTTGGTCTTTTAGCCTCCACCACTTTATCTTGAGCTGCGCCATAGTTTTCCTCTGTGCAATCCGCCGTATCAGAAAATCAGACACAACTAACCTATGTTGTGGGCTAACAGTTTCTCCCTTTATGATCTTACAGTTTTTTACTTCTACCAGATGGCTTTTCTACACAACAAAAAATCAATTTGCGTCTGTTTCCCTCCACTACTGTATGTTGCGTAATTTTTGCTTGTAAAAAAAGGTGCTGTTTATTGCCAAAACAAAAGATAATGCAAAATCTACTACAAGTTCTCCTTCTTCATTCATTTCTCTCATTCCATGTCCTCTATGAATCCTACTGATATTTTCCCGACTGCGTCCAATGTGTCCATTCAGGTCACCTCTAATCAACAGTCTTTCTTCCACTTCTATTGATGTAATCATCTCATCCATCTCCCTCCAGAATCTATTTTTAACTTCCTCAACGGAGCCCACTTGTGGTGCATAAGAACTGACTACATTTAGAATGTGTTCCCCATAGCACAGTTTCACTTTCATTATTCTACAGCTTTTCTTTCAACCTCAACCACATTTTCCTTCATTTCCTTAATAAGAACAACCCCAACTTAAATCCACTACCAATCTCTTTTGCCTTGTTTCCCTCCCACCTTGGCTCTTGCACACACAAGACATCAATTTTCCTTCTCTCCATGACATCTGCCACCTCCCTACTTCGTCCGGTCACGGCGCCAACATTCAGTGTTCCAATTCTAAGCACTTGTGGGTGTATGTGTATTGATGTTTTAATTTTTCAAACAAGGGTACGAGCTTTTTTCTGGTAGTTGTTCCAGAGCAATTCCAGGTCATATTCTTTTATACTTTACTTGTTTTGTTGTTCGGGAATTGCGTTTCTACATTTCAGTCTGAAGAAAGGACTGGGGAAACTGAATAAGACTTGATCTCAAATTATAGATCGTTCCAGCCCAAGGAAAAGGTGAAATTACAGACTTATCATCAACCCTGCTGTAACGGTTAATGTAGAAAAACACAATATGATAAACAAAGCAAGTTCAGAATACAGAGACGATTATCGAATACGTTTGCATTGCCAAAACTTTCTTAGTTTTGACTTGTTTTGCTGTGTATAATTTTTGCAAGTTTGCTGACTTATTTTATAACCATCTCCATTTAGTATTTTTTATGGGCAGTCTACTATGAGGAAAACTAGCTTTTCATTGGAAAGTTCGCTAGGTGCAACAACAACAATGCTGACAATTATGAACGGATGATAATAATGAACAAACAATACAAACCAACCTTAAGGGAAAATACTCTCACGTGATTGAAGACGGTACCTGAGATTATCAGCCCCATTTCCGGAATTGCAGAACAGGTATAAATCACAAACACTGAACTTTCATGGTGAAGCCCTATGATAACTTTAAAAATAATATACATTATATATATATATATATATATATATATATATATATATATATATACACATATATATGTGTGCATGGCTGAGTGTATATGTGTGTATATATATATAATTTATATATATATATATATATATATATATATATATATATATATATATATATATACATACATATATATATATATATATACATATACATACATACATATATATATGTGTGTGTGTGTGTGTGTGTGTGTGCGCGCGCGCGCGCTGATCCTTTGCTTTCTCGTTTTTTTCTCTTTATTCATGCAACAGCTATGTTATATGTCACTTTATGTGCCACCGAATCAAGTTTGCATATCAATGATGTCGCTAGTACTCCATGACATTCATTACAGAGACACAGAATTCTTATCCGAAGTGAAAAAATCGTAAAGCCAGGTCTCCAAATTTCTGAAAAGTGGTAATATCGGGTGTTTTAACTTTTATTTTTTTTTCTATCCCTATGCTTTTGGCAACCCAAAAGAGAAATGTTTGGATCAGAAAAAAGTTAAGTATACCTTAAGTATACCAGACCACTGGGCTGATTAATAGCTCTCCTAAGGCTGGCCCGAAGGATTAGACTTATTTTACGTGGCTAATAACCAACTGGTTACTAGCAACGGGACCTACAGCTTGTTGTGGAATCCGAACCATATTATACCGAGAAATGAATTTCTATCACCAGAAATAAATTCCTCTAATTCTTCATTGGCCGGCCGGAGACTCGAACTCGGGTCTAGCAGAGTGCTAGCAGAGAACTCTCCCTACTCGTCCAACAAGGAACTGAACGGATCAGAGAAACCCAACAAAAGACATTAAGTGACATAAGTTAGTTTAGTATTTAGACCAAAGGAAAACAAAAACAAGATTGTTAAAGCAAAGAAAACTACTAGTACAACTAGTTACTTTAATAACTTCGTCTGGTGTTTATTATATTCGATGAACAGAGCTGTTAACTGCCAATCATAAAAAAGGAGCAAATAATATAATTATCAAATCTTTCTTTTTAGTTAAATGGCAGCTACAAGGTAATAAACATCAAACTATTGTCAAAGTTTATTCTAGCATTTTTATTTCATCAAAGGAAGGGAGTTTTTAGCATTATTTAAACAAAGAACTATCAGTGAGTGAACGACAAAACAAAGACCTGAAAAACCACTCTATGCAATTCTAATGGATCCCGGTCAAAGTTTTAGTATGGAGAAGTGATTACTGGCTACTCATATTTTCCTCTTCACTGGGAACTTAGATTCCTTTATAACTTTTAATTAAAAAACGAACGTTTTAGAAATACATCATTTTGCGTTTGAATGGTTTTCTGCGTACGCGTTAGTGTTTCGAAAATCTCTCTCTCTCTCTCTCTCTCTCTCTCTCTCTCTCTCTCTCTCAGTCGTGGCGAGGCCTGGCCTTTGTTGAAGGCCCCAGGAATAAGAACACTTTTGCATTATTGAAATAATTTATTCCACGGACAATTGACCCCATAACCTCCAATGAACACGTTCTCCGATAATGGAAATTAAGGAGACATTAATATACGTGTGAGAACAGTTGGGTGTCATAATAAAGTTCGAAATGATCAAGGATTCCGAGTTTAAGGTCAAGGGATATTTCCATTAAAATTCAGTGACCAATGGTATGTAAGGGCCTTTTATGAGTATATATTGGTTCTTATAAAGTGTAGTACTAGGAGACCTCGAATATTTATAGAAGACTGAGTCATATCAGAGAAATGATCTAAGCAAAAAAGAAAGCGTAAAGATTTTCTATTCATTTAGTTTTATCAACTAAGATTTTATCACCTTTATTGAAAAATTAACCTCATGGCAAGTACTGTTTTCCTTGTATGTGAAAGAATAAAAAACTATGAGTATAGTTCGAGTTGTTTAAAAGAACCATATTTTCTTATAATGCTTGTAAAGATTTCGCGTTGTTTTTAGATAAAAATGTCCTTCAGTCATGCTGAAAATTTCTGTTTGGTGTATTAGGAAAATTTGTCAGACTTGGAGACAGAAAAATATAATTACCTATATGCGTTACCAACTTTTTGGATAGAAAGCAATTACAGTACCCCTGGGACAAAATTTGACAATATAATGAAATCAGCAATTTTTTTTACTCATATCTCCAATATTTATTCCTGAACATTACCAGGTCTTTAGAAATTTAGAATAACTTTTTAACAACAATGGTTATAAATTACATTTTCTTTTTAGAAATAATGAAGATGAACTGCTGACCGAGATCAAAATATGCAAAGATGTTTATAGCTTGGATGAGGTTGATTAATGCGATAGTTTGTTTTTACATTCAAATTTTAATTTCAAACTTGTCTTTCATCCCACTGGAGGTTAATACATTGCTTTTCAATCCACATTTTTTCAGTTTTCAGCAATTCTCTCTTTTGTGGTATTTTATACTTTACTTCCTTATTTTACATTTTCCGTAATAAGAAATTTCTAACATATATAAATTCCGGAAAATATCATACATTATGTTGTTAACGTTAGCAAGAGTAAATTCAAATCCATAAAGACTAGAAACCTGCTTTGCAAAATACCATTGCTTTTGATGCAGGTACTTGTTCCCAGGAAATTATCGATTGCAAATTGAAGAGCACATCATAAATCATACGAAGAACAGAAAGGCGAACACGTGCGTTAATTAACGTCACATCAGCAGTATATTATATGATCCCCTAAGGAACAAGAGTACAGAGTAAAAGTCTCTATTGGTACAGGATCATTATTGTGTGTGTGTGGAGAGAGAGAGAGAGAGAGAGAGAGAGAGAGAGAGAGAGAGAGAGAGAGAGAGAGAGAGAGAGAGAGAGAGAGAGAGAGAGAACGTCTTCTTTTTGTTACTAGGTATTTCACATAATAAGCAGATCTGGTAAAGTTTTAATATTTGCTATGATATCCATTCTTCCTCGGACGGCCATCGTTTCTTATACCATGAAATAATCTCGTTTAGAAATAGTCACAGTATCAGTGACTATTCTTCTACCAAATTACAAATGCAGCTTTTCTTCTTTCGAAAACAAAATACGACTGAAAGAGAACATTTGGGGAAATGCTTATATTTGATGAACCGACTTTCACACTGCCACATTTTCACAGAATTCAGTATTCAAGAATCGTACCTACATCATTGCATCGATTATTTCAGATATTCTGTGGCATAATTCACCTTTATGAGTCGCGTGAGTGCCTCTCTGCCCAAGATCTTCACCAGGAATTATAAGCTTTCATCTCTAAATTCTATGCCTATTCTGAATCTTGACGCCCATATTTAACCAAAATAAATCTTCCTATCCTTTTATACTTAAAAAAATAATTGAACTGTCAGATGGAACTCAAAATTGCAACACTTTATTAGGTAAATTTCGAAAACCCCTCAACATAATCATGACAACAATAACGATGACAATGATACAGAGAGAGAGAGAGAGAGAGAGAGAGAGAGAGAGAGAGAGAGAGAGAGAGAGAGAGAGAGAGAGAGAGTACCCTTTACCCTTTCGCAAATAAAAAACAATTTTTTTTATAACAAATGAAACACTGCCTAAGAACTTAAAATTACACCACCTTACATTAACCGAAAGTATTTGTCAAAGTTCCAGCAGAGAGCAGACAATAATTATTTTATAAAATTTGTTTGACCGTAATTCAAGGGAAGACTTAATTGGGACTTTTAGTTACATAGTTTTTTCTTTTCTACATAGAACAACCTTCGTCTAATACTCAAACAGTTGAGTATAATTTATTTTAAAATAAAATCATAAATTCCTCAAAATTCTTATGTGAAGGTTTCAAAGAGCTTTTAGCCACAAACTGTCCTTCGGGCAAGTGGAATTTGCCACGGTAGCACATTAATATCCATTGGCAAGGGAAGACTTAATTTACATGGAATATGTATAAATTGGGACTTTTAGTTACATACTTTTTTCTTTTCTACATAGAACGACCTTCGTCTAATACTCAAACAGCTGAGTATATTGATATTTTATCTTAAAAAAAAATCCTAAATTCCTCAAAATTCTTATGTGAAGGTTTCAAAGAGCTTTTAGCCATAAACTGTCCTTCAGGCAAGTGGAATTTGCCACGGTAGCGCATTAGTATCGATTGGCAGGTCTTGTGGTACCATTTACTTATGAAAAGTAACGACATTATGTTACTCTTTACTTGCACTTGTTTCATCACCAAGAAAATTACTGTGGTTAGTAACTTTCGCACAGTAAAAGAAGGTTAAGGTTACGTCATGCAAGCAATGAGAACCTTAGGATTCATATATGGTATGATAATTGTTGGGGTTTGTCCAGTGACCTTTAACGGTCACTTCTGAAAGCAGTGCAGATTCAAATTCATATAAATATGAATCTGAATTTGTGGCATTGTCGTCTACCTAAGGTCAAGGGTATCTGTAGAGTATTTTAATTTGTTCAAACTTTATCGTGTGTGAAAACGGCAAAATGTTGGCCTGGAAGTGATAAGGAATTTTTGGTGTACATTGGGTGACTGTTGTCTTCCAGCGGTAAACAAAAAGAAAAATAAAGTAAAGCCAGAGGAACAGGCTTATAAATATAATGTAATTATTGTTTGACGATACTTTTAGTTAAAACTAAAAAAAAAAATAATATTTAAAGTTCCCTTGACAGTAATGGGACCAGTTTAGAAGCAAGGATGAATGTGCCTATCATACTACAAGGAGATTGATATAAAAAAAACTAACAGAGAAATTATGGAAACAGTAATTATCACGAAATATTCTTAAAGATCATACACTCCGACCCTACAGAATTGTTTCGTCGATATTTGAGGCAACGATGATGATCTTTATGAATACAGCCAAGTAATGTAATTCAACAGAACAGATGTTTACAATTAAATTAAATATTACAACGTATATAAATACACATACACACATATACATACATATATATACATATATATGTGTATAAATATATGTATAAATAAAGGCAAATGTCAAGGAGAACAATTTAAAGAAAAGAGTTGTTGCTAGGTCTTTCGGCACAAGGTCCTTTACTAGCAAAGGACCGTATGTCGAAAGGCCTAGCAACCACTCCGTTGTTTCAATTTTCCTCTGTGGCATTTGCCTTTATTTATACGTACATTCATCACGTTCCATATCTTCATGATTCATTTATACATATATATGTATATATATATATATATATATATATATATATATATATATATATATATATATATATTATATATATATATTATATATTTTACTAACGACCTCATTCAAACTGGATGGTATCTAGTGGAATTTTTATTCAAAAAATTTACTTAGGACAAACAGTCCTCATTCTCAAGTAGAGTGAAGACTGTTTGTCCTAGAAAGTTTGTAACATTATATATATATATATATATATATATATATATATATATATATATATATATATATATATATATATATATATATATATATATGACTTTTATCACATCACCGTGATTCATATACAGTACAATCAGTAAGCTACAAACGTCCTTTAATATCAATTCGCTCTACCTCGAAATAATATATTTTCATATATGTTACTGAAGGGAATTTTTAGTTGATAATAAGTTCGTCGTCCCGTGGGCTCGAACCAGCAAAGGACAAGAACTCAGGACTACAGTGGACGCATTAACCCACGTGTGGGTTAATGCGTCCACTGTAGTCCTGAGTTCTTGTCTTTAACTGGTTCGAGCTCACGGGACGACGAACTTATTATCAACTAAAAAATTCCTCCGGTAACATATATGAAAATATATTATTTCGGTAGAGCGAATTGGTATTAAAGGACGTTTGTAGCTTTTGATTATATATATATATATATATATATATATATATATATATATATATATATATATATATATATAAATCTTCAGCAAAAATACTAACATAAATATAAAATGAACAAGTAAATACTTGTTCATTTTATATTTCGTTAGTATTTTTGCTGAAGATTTATTATGACAATTCATTTTATTGTAATTTTATATATATATATATATATATATATATATATATATTATATATATATATATATATATATATATATATATATATATATATATATATATATAATTTTACTAACAGGACCTCATTCAAACTGTATGGTATCTAGTGGAAATATTTATTCAAAAAAGTTACTTAGGACAAACATTCCTCATTCTCAAGTATCCGTACAATGTGCGGATACTTGAGAAATGAAGACTGTTTGTCCTAGAAAGCTTGTAACTTTTTTGAATAAATATCTCCATTAGATACCACCCAGTTTGAATGAGGTCCTGTTGGCAATTGTACTAATGCACAGAACAATTGTGTGTGCGATAAAAATCTATATATATATATATATATATATATATATATATATATATATATATATATATATATATATATATATATATATATATATATATATATATATATATATATATATATATATATATATATATATGTGTGTGTGTGTGTGTGTACACAAAACACACATTTAACGTGTATCTTGAAAGGGGTTGGTCCTGAGAAAAAACATATGGTCACAGCAACATTCATGCTTGGCAATACTGAATCATGGATGAAACACCGTGCAGAACAATTTCAGAACATTAGCCGTTTTGTCGAACTGCACAAAAGACACGCTAGCAGCACGTTGAATCCTTTAACATACTGTCACAAACCTCAATTTTGCACCTCGTGCCATCGCCTCTTAGATATTAATGTCCTTCCTTCCAATGCTTCTTTCCTACCATCTACCCAACAAAACTTTCTCCATCTTCCTTTCCTCCTCTTATCATCAGCTTATTTTCCTCTATTATCTCTAAATAAACCAACCATCTAAGAGCATACTGATTTCTCCTATTTTACCTAGGGTAACATTTACACCACTTCTACATAAAACCACATTACACACGTCTTCCATTGTCTCATGCAACACAAGCTAGGAATAAAGGAAAATTATATTATATATATACTGTAGATAATAATAATAATAATAATAATAATAATAATAATAATAATAATAATAATAAATTAAACGACACTCACTGCTTATTTACGAAATGGCTTCATTTGCTATGCATGCTTTGGTTTTCAAACATTTTGAAACAATCAACATCCATTCTCTCATCCTTGGATAAGAATATGCATAACGGGAAAGACAGGATACAGCATTAGCCTTGATCCCTGATTAAGATAGTGTCCAAAGTACAGAAAAAGTAGACCTGGGAAACGCCATGACACGCGTGTGCGTGGAAGTAAAGGTAATTGTTATTCAAATCAGGTTTCTAATAGAGGTAAATTTTGGGTTTATCCACATCAACTTTATAAAGCCAAATTAATACAAAATCAGCCATTACCTTTATTCAAAGAAAATATGAAATAACATTACTTATGACAACTAACTGTTCTGCATTTTGAGATAACACATGACTCTACCATGACTTGGTTATTTAAGGATTTTAGTATTTTCAGACATCCTCTGCTGATATATATGGCAATACTTCAAAAGTTAATGACGATAAAAAAAATATTGAATTCTATATTATAGAGCTGCACTTAGGATTTACAGATATTTACAGAGAAAAGGGGTAATAATGCCAAGTACCACATATCTTTCGATTATGTCACTGTAGTACTTTTTAAACACTCCTTGTTAGTGTTTGTACCGTCGCCGGAATTTGTTCTTTTGGCCATCCTCCGTAGGTTTCGTTTTAACAAACATCTGCTACTTGTCAGCATTCACGTTCAGTTTAGGTCCTTCACGGTCGCTTTCCCAAGTAGCAAACGATTTCTCTTTATAGTGATATTGCGAAATGATGTTAGAGTTGGGGGCCTGGTGCTCGTAGTTTAAGAGAAGCAGGATGGCTGCTTTGAATCACTCTTTATTACTGCTATAGTTTCTCAGACAAATGTAGCTGGTTCCGCTTGCATATTTAACATTTCGTTAAATTAGCTTCATTTACCTCACTGCTAAGTTGTTGCTCTCGCTTTTTGTTCACACAAGAGCGTTCTGTTCTATGAGTCTCGTGTTGCAAATTGACAGTATATTATCTCCTCATTTTGTATTGCAATATCAAATACCTCTATTTATGATGCACACAAGAAGACAGTTTACCTTAAGAAATGATGAACGACCACCAGCTGACCTCTGCTTGTCATAAATAGATCCCACGTTCCTTACAATTGTGTTATAAATTTAATAAATATAATTTCCCATGTGATATGCTATTCATCTAAGCGCACCCCTACAAATAAAAGCACATACTTGCGCGCGGTCTCACTCACACACACATTTTATCTTCTTGCTTCCCACAGTACACAGAGGCCGTAAATGAAGGCACGCACCTAACACAACCCTTTTAACCTGATTCCACTGAAAAATCCTAAATAGCATTTGCATTTCACTATAGCAATTCAGATCTTATCAAAATACATTTTCGTTGGCGGATAACGCGGATAACTTTAAACGGACTCGCTTCCTCTAGAACGAGGATAAAAACAGTAGAAGCACCGGTCTCATAAATCAAGATGCGATTGTCCAGTTGTTAGTCAACTGTTGAGGGACGTAACTGAGGTTTAAAGGTAGATAGAGAGCGTGGGGGGAGGAAAGAGAGACATAGGATGAGTACTATGGCTGATTAATAAGACAAGAGAGTGCCTCTTGAAAATGTGTACCATCATATAGTAATTTTAACTGAAGGGCCACCTAGTCGAGGTAATATTAAACCTTCCAGGGTGAAAACCATTCATTAAATATTCATCACATACTATATTTGTTTGAGTGCGAGTGCATTTGTGGGTATGTGGAGTATATTGGAAAAGGAAAGATAATTACCCACGTCGATTTTAAGAAATAATGAGATTGGAAGGAAGCAATAACATACAAATAGATAACTGTTATATATCCTTGAACTACATAGGCAAATCCAATGACAAATGATATGGAAGAGGCGGCGATAAAAAGTAATTCTAAAAACACAGATATGTATTTTTTGTATAATTGTGCAAAACAGTTTTCATAATTCAGTAATCTATATAACAATAACCTGTTCACTAATAAGTGCTGTAGGTGTTCGATTATATAAAAATTGCATGTTAATCAAACGCAAAATTCAGGTGATATGACCCGTGATTTGTTTAGTTTCCGTAGGACATCGCATGCCTGTATGCTTCAAAACTTATATCAACTTTACACATACATGCACGCGCACACAAATATACACGCAAATAATATATATATATATATATATATATATATATATATATATATATATATATATATATATATATATATATATATATATATACACATATATATATGTACATATATACAAATATATATATAAACAAAATATATATCTATTCATATATAATATATATATGCATATATACAATATATGTAAATATACATATACATACATACATATATATATATGTATATATATATATATCTATATATATATATATATATATATATATATATATATATATATATATATATATATATATCACACACACATACCATATGACTTTTTCCCCTTTAGAGGGCTGGAGTCTAGGCCACGATACTAATAAATTCTCCTTGAAGAATAACGTATAATTCTGACAAAATTTTGCTTCCTCACATTTTATTAGGGCAACGATTCCTTGGCAGACAATTATAGTGCGCAAACAGCCATTTTAAAGCGGAAATTGATGGCACAAACTACCTTGACTTACATCAGGGATCTCTATGCAAAGATTTAAAAGTTAACCAAATACGATAAATTCGTTACAGTCGATTTTCTTTAAATGAAATACCAGGTTCATGTTGGAAGAAGTTACAGCCGTTTTAATATATATATATATAATATATATATATATATATATATATATATATATATATATATATATATATATATATATATATATATATTATATACATACATATATATATATACAGAATATATACTGTATATACACATAAGTATATTGGTAGAAGGCTGAGTCTAAGGTCTTATGTTTAAAGAACATTGGCTCTTACCTATATAGAGCACTAACGCCCCTGGAAAGTGATTTACTTTCACTTGTCAACGTTAATGTAACCTTTCGTTCAGATAAAACAGCAATTATCCTTACATGGTTTCTACTGAGTAGATAATAGGGGTGTTTAGTTACCGGCTCTGTATTACTTTCATCATATTTTATCTGGTATCACGAGGACATACGGCTACCAGTCAAGGAAAACATTCTCTTATTGTTGCATTAAAGGAAACAATTCCCTAACTCACACTATTTTTTTTATGAATTTCTGTAACACACATTGATTATAAAGTCATATATAAAAACAGAAGGAAAGACAAAAGTATTGCAAATTCGAATACAGATTAAAAACCAGTAAACATTCTGAAAACCATTTCATAACTGATAAAAGTGGATACGTGACTTATACACAACGAACATTTAAAAAATAATAAATAATTTGCTACTGAAACCTAAAAATGAGGGAGACCTATATTATCAGGTGAAGGCTACGCTCATCTGAGCATCAAGAATCTCAGGAAACAATCATTGAAGGTTTTATGAATGACAAATTAGGCAGGTGTAGTTTCTCTTGCATTACCATAATTGACAATCACAAAGAGACACGATAAGCTGTCATAAATGAGCGCTAAGGCTGGTCTATTTTTAAAAGATGCTGTTGCATCATCTTCTTCAGAGGTTTCAATTATGTGTACGAATTACTGTCGGTTTTGTCTCCATAAATCTGCCTAATGGAACGCTGGTTAGTGATATCAGTTGCCTGGGAACTTCTCGCTTTGATCTTCAGAAACCACAGACTTGTTTTATCAGTGATGGAGGCAGTTTGGGCATGCTGATGACATCTGCGCTGGTTTGTATAATCAATCACAGAGGAAAATAGTAATGCAAAATAAGACACAGGTTAAATTCCACACTATACTCATATGATTTCCTTGTTAACTGACTTTCTAAGGTACTGATAAAAGTGACTAGAAATTGAAGACCGCTCAAACATCATCATCATCATGATAAAAAAAAATAATAATAATAATAAATAATAATATTATTTATTATTATTATTATTATTTATCATCATCATCATCATGATGATGATCTTTGAGCGGTCTTCAATTCCTAGTCACTTTTATCTGTGCCTTAGAGAGTCAGTAAACAAGTAAATCATATGAGTATGGTGTGGAATTTAACCTGTGTCTTATTTTGCATTACTTTTTTCCTCTGTGATTGATTATACAAACCAGTGCAGATGTCATTAGCATGTCCAAACTGCCTCCATCACTGTTGATCACACAAATATGATTACGATACATTAATATACCTAATTTGGCAGCCATGTTTAAAGGGTCACTTCGTAATTTTGTCTTTAGCATTTTCTTAATTTGTCCTTTTGTTTCGATTTTATTGTTTACTTTAAACAATACTGACCTAAGATTATGGGGTTATATGAAATAACGGAAAGGATGTGATATTGGCCTTTTTTTTATTGTCTGCTATTGTATTTTGAGGCAACTTATTGGCAATAAACCTGTTTGGCTTATTGCTTACCAAATATGCATAATAAGAATAATAGAAAAAAAGGCAGCCACTAAGTGAATTTTGCGCTTATGTAGTCTCCTTGTTATGTAGGACACCAAGTAATAATAACAATAATAATAATAATAATAATAATAATAATAATAATAATAATATTATTATTATTATTATTATTATTATTATTATTGTTATTATTATTATTATTATTATTATTGACAAAAAAGTCGGCCAACATTTCAGTTCCAAAGTGAAAGAGGGCAAAGGGTTAGTCAGGACCACGTGGAGGTATACCACGGACAATAGACCACATCAAGGGTTATGATGCATAAACAGAAGTTCACAGGAGAAGGAAATTTTATCGTAAGGACATTCTGCAGATGATATCATAAGCTAATCTAAGTTTAAAGCAGTATTTGGTAAAAAAAAAATGTACATCAAGGCCTGTTCTTTAAACTTTGGTGTCCTACATAACAAAGGGACTGCATAAGCACAAAATTCACTTAGTGGCTGCCTTTTTTTCTATTATTCTTATTATGCATATTTGGTAAGCAATAAGCCAAACAGGTTTATTGCCAATAAGTTGCCTCAAAATACAATAGCAGACAATAAAAAAAAGGCCAATATCACATCCTTTCCGTTATTTCATATAATTCCATAATCTTAGGTCAGTATTGTTTAAAGTAAACAATAAAACCGAAACAAAAGGACAAATTAAGAAAATGCTAAAGAAAAAGTTACGAAGTGACCCTTTAAACATGGCTGCCAAATTAGGTATATTAATGTATCGTAATCATATTTGTGTGATCAATAGTGCGTAACAAAGCAAGACAACATAAAAGCCATAGCATCACACTATAAAATTCCGTAGTAAACACACACACACACTTGTGCTTCGTGCAACTAATGGTGCCCATATAGAGGTGTATTACATGAGGCAAAAAAACTTCAATATGTACTCCTCATTTTGTAATAATTTCCCCACATTTGTCTGTTAATTTGCTTTTGTAATATATTTCTTAAATTGTAAAGACTTTATGGACACCCTGTATTATATATAATATATATATATATATATATATATATATATATATATATATATATATATATATATATATATATATATATATACACATTTATATACATATATATATGTATATATATACTGTATATGTGTATATATTATATATACACATACACACCGAAAACTGGCCGGGAGCATATCAGGTATATTTTTCCTAGAGGTATTTTGTATTTAACTTCATGCGTTTCTGTGTTATATACACATACACATATATAATCATGAAGCTACAAATGTCGTTTAATATCAAATTCACGCTACCTCGAGTATCTCCGATGGAGAATTATCACCGAAGGGAATTTATATAAGTGATAAATGAACAGGTACCACTGGGACGCGAACCCTTGACATGGACCCATTCAACGACTCCAGTGGACGTTACCACCGCGCCATGTCAAGGGTTCGCGTCCCAGTGGTACCTGTTCATTTATCACTTATATAAATTCCCCTTCGGTGATAATTCTCCATCGGAGATACTCTCGAGGTAGCGTGAATTTGATATTAAACGACATTTGTAGCTTCATGATTGTATATAAATCACGGTGTGATAAAAAAAATTTCATACACACACACACACATATATATATATATATATATATATATATATATATATATATATATATATATATATATATGTGTGTGTGTGTGTGTGTGTGTGTGTGTGTGTGTGTGTAGTTAAATTTCGATCCCACTGTCTTTCTAAATTAACCAAGAACGTTTCTTTGCTTGCTGATGGACAATAACGAGTTATCAGTAGTGATAGGCATGATCCATGTCACCAAAAGTCAAAGTTCTTGGACGAAACGTCTATCGATTAATCACCAATGCCTGCCCGGTGAAGCTACTTTATCTAAACTTTTGTCTTTCAAGACCCAAAGTAGCACAACGATCTTTATGGGCTCCAGTTTATATTGGGAATTTTTTTATCGTTTTGAACTAAAATAGTGAAAATCCTGATTAAGCGGCATTGTACAGTATAATATGTTGTATTTCATGTTCAGTGGTTTTCTTAAATTCATTCCAAACATCTAATGCTGTAGGTGTCCTTTCTAAATTACAATCCTCGGCTTCTACTACATACGGGGCTATAACAGTCAAAAATCCTTGTGAATTCATGTTCACCGGGACGATTTCATAACTTTGTACAAGGGGAATTTCAAGTAATCAGCATTGATAACTAAGACAGATTAACCATACCACCTCAATACAAGCTCTACAGGGAACAAAGTTCTTATATAATAATTTAATCATTCAAAAATTACTCAAATTTAAAATCCTGTACAGCAGAGGTAAAAGCCATAAGCAAAAATAACTACACTACAATCTTTACTGAAATCCTTGTCTCATAATTTAAAGAAATCCCTGGAAACAAAGAAACACCTAATATCTTTTCTAGAAATAATCTTTCCTGATCAAAAATAATCACTTGGTCAATGATTTTTTATTCATAATCAGGCAAACATTGCCATCCTCAGTCGGTAGAAACATGTATATTGCTCAAACACATACACACATCATCTAATAAACCTCACTAGTAAATCACCTATGATCTGACTCTAATCAAAAGGGGGAAAACTGATTACTTAACCAAGAAATTACATGGCGCCATCTCCTATAATCGAATGATTTCCATCACGAGAACAAATGCCTTTAAAGAGATTCTTATGTGCCATTGTATTGACGATTACACTCTCATACATATCGGAATAAGGGACCACAAACAGATCATGCGATTTCCTCTTTATTACTGAGCAGAGGATTTGCAATCCCATGCTGAGTATTTACATGCGCTTGGCATTCATGATATAAGATGATACTGATCTACTGGCTCCAAGCATCGCAACTCCATGCCCCTTTTGGTCTTATATCTGCGTGATTCTGTAAAATAAGATTCTGCATTTCATGACATTACTTTCAGAATTTATCTTGTTCTCTGTATTTCAGGTTTGGCCGGCTTAAGGCTCGAAGTTTAAGTGAGATTCAAAAAAGGAATTTGCCCGATAAGATGATATCTCTGACGATGACTGAGCGGGTCGCTATCTTTGTTGATACTGAAACTTACTCGCTCCAGGATAAGCTTCGTCCGCTCAGAGATTTCTTTTTCTATTAAGATTCCCCTTTGATTGGTGAAGAGATGAGATGAAATTCTGAGGTTTTAGTATATAAATACTTTGAGTCCTTCAGCTCCTACCAACTGGGATGTGTACAGATAGGGACACATCTGCGCTTAAGGATGAATTGCTATCCTCAAGTCCTTTTAAACAAAAGGACGAATGCCGAAACCCACTGACAGCATCAACCTCTTCAACATATTTTATATGAGGCTTAAAAGGACAATAAAGCATAATCTGCCTTTACTATTTTAGTTAGTGTCATTATTAAACACGTTTGTCTCGAATACATATTTGTGTATCTTTAAACAAATTCAAGCATCATAATTATCTCCTTACTTTTTTTTTTTACTAGATTGATTGAACCTCTTTATGTCACTCCTAAATGATTGGAATCCACTTCGATGTTATACCTGATCAGTCAAAAACTAATAATGATCTCAGACAATGGTCTCAGAGTTAGATGATTCTAGTACAAGCAAATAAAGCAAGTACTCTGCATGGAATAGCCATTCCTTTTCATAATCTGGCTATAAGGACAATGATACCACAAACTGGACAAAGTTGTAAATTAAAACTAGTACCTTCATGATATCGAAAGGAAATTAATAAAAACAAAAAGAAAATGTATTACAAGCTATCTGCAATGCGACCTTTCTAATTGGGATATCATCTTAAAAACGAACTTTTCACTTGGGTACATCACTGTCTTGCAAATTACTGTTCAAAAACAGACACATTGCTCTTGTGAAAACATAATCCTACTTCAGCTGAGAATGAACTACTCTCTATGTGGCGTAGGTGATCATCAACGCAATGTATATGGAGTCATGCAGTGAAAGAAGAAAATAAAATTACATCCCATTTCCCGCATTTCGACACCGTTCTATGATCGGTAACGTTCCTTGAATTACCTGTATAACAAACAAGATTATGGCAATTAAATATACAAAACAATGAAGTGGATTTTAGAACTTATGAACCCCGAACGAAAGATCAATATATTTTGCTGCTTTGAAAATATTATTATAATATAAAACAATAGATGAGAACTATGATTAGAATGTAACATAAACAATGGACACCGGACGATGGAGGAGAGAGGAGACTTGTGGAGGTGAAACAATGAGGAAAGGTAAGAGGGGCAGATTTTGCGTTGCACGACGTCGGAGGCGATGATTATACACAAACCACAAATTTCTTACGAATAAGAATACCGACAATGATACACGTCTTTTATGCAGAAGAGAGGATTGCGTTACAATTTATATGACACAGAACAAAGAAGATCTACGATGAACGCGGTTAAAAATTTTCCTATCTTAAAAAGAAAACGATTAAAAAGTAATAAATATTCACGCAGGTGATCTTTCCACTCTTTGTGAGGATACGAAACCAAGAACCAGCTATTGTAACTTATATTTAGCCCTCTATCGGGGAAGAAATCAGAAAGGAGAAACTGGAGAATTTAGAAAAAAAAAAGGCTTTGAAAGAAACAAAGGAGAGGAGATGAGAAGCAAAAATAAAAAGAACAGAAAAAAGCTGAAATAGATAGAGGTGTCGGTTATAAGAGGCCACGCCCGGCTGATCTCATATTTCACAGGGCAGTGGGTGGCCGACACGCTCGCATGCTGGGCATGGTTTGGGCACAAGCCCTTGGCACGTGCACTGACGATATCCTCTTTCAAGCACAGATCCTCAACCAGTCGACGTGGGATTCCAATACGGAGAGGAAGAGAAAAAACACCATTGTGCACACTCCAGCCTCATTACCACAAACCGGTGTTGAGGAAGTGTCAAGAGAGGCCAACGACTTGTAAATCAAATTAAGGGTATAGTTCATCACAGCGTTTATATTGCCAAGAATTTCGGACATCTTGTTGGATAACTGTGTTCTCATAATGGTACTAATACTGAAGTCTCAATCCACCATTTTTCAGGCATTACAAGGAAAAAAAGATTGTTTCATTTTTTATTCTGTCTATTTTTGCAATGAGAAAGGATACATTCCAGAGAAAATCTAATTTTGGTACTTTAACAAAGAAAAATTTAATTTCGAGGATTATTTTAAATTAGTGTTTCATGCAACAGAGAAGTGAATATTAGAGGGCAACATTGTTTCCTTGTTTCCTTTCGGTCTCCAGGTTCCCCAGGGTTAGGAGGCGGACAGGGCGTTTCTTGCGGAGTGCCAATGCGTCTATGTTCAACTTCTGGATACGAAATACCTCAGACCTGTTGTGAACAACATTCCTCTCCTGGCCCACAATGGATAGCTCTTAGAATGAATCTTGGCAGCCTGGGGATCACAAGGCTAGTCTCACAAAACTACCTTAAGTATTAAGCTAAACATTTTTATGTATAGTACGAGTTGCAAGCACTTCATTAGGATTAAGTAAAAAACGAACAATATAAATTTGATATTAAAATGATTTTCCTGAGTTATTCATTTCAACAAGGTGAGAACCACTGTACCATCAAAACATCCACACATTGTTTTTGGTTATTTAAATAAAACTAGATATTTCGCTTAGGAAGATATTCTTCAATAAAAAAACAGTTTATATACAGAAATGTGTAAAATGTCATATACTCCAAAACAGTAAAAATTACACAACAAACAAAAAATTCGGTTCCCATTCAAATATATTAGGAGAAGATCGAATGTTATGCAGAGCCAGGAACGCAGTGGATCTTAAGATAATCAAATCTTTATTCAATAATCCAGAGCAGCTCGGATTTCCATTATTTATTATTGGATTCTAGATTTTTATGTAAAATATATTTTTAGAAATCGAAATCTGGGTCTCTCTCTCTCTCTCTCTCTGCCTGGATTCATATCTCAACACATTAACGCCTAACATGCACTATGTACCCACTTAGTTTCTTGGTCACTTGTTCTCAATGTTTTTCACAGTGCCTGGCCTGAAGAAGAAAAAACATTGCCAGCCAATGATCATTATCCTCCCTTACCCACCTTCTCTCTCTCTCTTAATATATATATATATATATATATATATATATATATATATATATATATATATATATATATATATATATATATATATATATATATATATATATATATATATATATATATATATATATGTGTGTGTGTGTGTATGTGTGTGTATTGGCCTCCTGCTCACTATGAATAACCAGAACTACTATGCTTATCAAGCTTTCTATAAATGATTATTTTCAGAGCCTTAGACCAGCCACAGGGTATTCCCTCTTACACAAATCTCGTGTAAGAAAAAATACATATATACCAGGTCAAGGTTGTATGAATACTCTGATTTCTTATTAAAAAAACAACTGGGATTTACTCTTCCCTTAAACAAACTCTTCTTAGAAGCAGATTTTTTAAAAGAATAAATTATGATTTAAAAAGGGCTGTTAAACCCAAGGAGTCAGGATCCTTGGTAAAAAACTGTACATTCAAAGAGGAATAAGAAAAGACTAAACTTCATATAAAATAACATTTATTACTGAATTAAAGATAGCCGTAAATGATGGCTGGGGCTAGAAACCGCATTCAACTACAAAAATAGACACAGGCATTCCCCATTCGCCTAAGCTAACACGTACACTGCTAGGAGAAGGGAAAGTCACAGAGAGAGAAAGAAAACCACAAGCTCACGATGGCGAAATACAACACAAACATACAACAGCAGAAGGCAAAGATAGGAAAAATAATCCTTAATTCTATTTATAACAATCAAATCCCTAAACCTAACTTACAGCAGCTCGAAGTGTCTGTAACACCAGACAGCATCAAATGTCAATCAAAACTTTCAATATATACGCTTACCGGAGGTAAGTCTTCCCATGATCACCTCAGACTACACTTGAAGTTGATACTGTTGAATACCGAGGTCCGGAGAAAGCTGCAACAGAAGTGAACGCCGTGATCAAAACTTGCACTATAAGTGATAACTGTGCCCTCACGCGGCACAGGACTCTAAAGGGCAGACACAGACGACGAATCGTTAAATTTTGTCCCGCTGCAGAACACCCACAGGAAGCAGGCAGCAGCAAAGCTGATTCAAGCTGTGATATCTTTATGCACCTGCCGCAAAGTAGAAGAAAGGGGCAGGCAACGGCAAGGATAAAAAATGCAGCAGACCTCTCGCTCAAACAACTGGGACGGAACTCCTTGAGAAACGAATATCCCATATACACCAAACCTCAGCTGAATCAACCAACGGCTCAAAAATATGAAAATAAAAGAGAAAATTATCCCACATGGGTGTGTTACCAATCACAAGCGAAACACCCGGCGATGGGGAAAAAGAACAGCCCAACCCTTCATTAAGCGGCAAAAGTAAACAAAACAAAAGTTAACAGTTACGTTACTGGGCTAAAAAGACTTAATATATATGTGTACATATATGTATGTATGTATACATGCATGTATATGTATATATATATATATATATATATATATATATATATATATATATATATATATATATATATATATATATATCCAAATCAAAGTCCTTCAAAGAAAGCATCATGCTTACCCCTGTATGAAAAATGGGATAAAAAGCACGTTAAACGAAGAAATAAATATATATATATATATATATATATATATATATATATATATATATATATATATATATATATATATATATATATATATATATATATATATATATATTTTTTTTTTTAATCTAGAACCTATCCTCATACCTATAATTACTGTAGGTGAAGTCCGCGTCTTTAGAGCAGTCAGAATTTTTTTCTTACTTCGAGCTGTAGGAAAATGCAGACGTTTCAGTGTTAATTCTATAATAAATGTATTTAAGGCAAGGTAGATTTTCTCAGGTTCAATGCACTTCATTTGACCGGTCATAACGCCCCCCACCCACCACCGTCTCTTTACAATAAAAATATCTCACGTTACTTTCACAAAAAGACTTTAACCATAAAGTACCCATGGATTCATTCTATCGTTGAATATGCTAGATGTCCTAATTTACATGTTATTCCCAGCCCACGACGAGGAATCTGTCCAACACTTGATTTCTATGATCTGAATCTTGTTTCTCTTCTTTGCCACCAGAGAGAGGATAAAGCAATTCCGAAAAAGAAAGACTAACAATAAAAAAAAAAAGTAAAGAATATGTTATTCTCTTCTATTTGAATTGTGAGCTTTATAAAATTTCGATAATTAGCTCACAAGTTCCGGTCGTTAGGTTTTTCCTTTCATGCACATCGATCGTCGATCTTCGATTACAACGTCGGTATTCCTTTGTTTGAGAGCAAGACTCAATAAAAGTCAATTTACGTGCAGAGGTCACGAAAATTTCTTGCAGCGCTCTAAAGATCTTGTTCAAGAGAAAAGTATCTACAAATATACCGTGAGAGATTACAAAGTCCTTCGTTCAAGAGTTTGAATTATTCTGTTATCAAGTTCCAGTTGAGGCTTCAAGGGACATGACATGGGTTTTTTTTATTTAATTTGCATCTACCAACAACTAGCAAGACGATCTATTTCATAATGTTTTAACGGGTTATTTTTTGACCGGGTAACTCACGTATAACCTACATGTAGCAGAAAAAAAATACATGAATAATCCAGTGCGTAATTTTATGTTTGTGAAAACTTGAGCAATAGTTAATCTTATATTAGAAATGCTGTGAATTACACTTTCGTCGGATACGACATCTCAATAGTAACAACACTAAAAATGAAATAGGAAAAATCTTATTAAGTAGAGAGTATCCATAAATGCATTGTTTCTTACCAATGAAGTCCCGGAACTAATTATTTATAATCTTTAGCACATAAATAAAGTAGAAAAAGAAAAAGATTAAGCTTAGTAAACACGAGCTCTCTCTCACTGATAAAGTGTACAAATCAAAGGTTAATCACGTTTCCTTTCCCTCACTCACACATTTGTGTGATAAATAAAACAGCAAGTAGAAGAATATGCGCAAATGTTCACAAATATAGCGTAAATTAAACGGCGATCCGAAAAATCTCACTAAAGTGAAAGAAAAAGTTTTGCTGTGATCCATAGAGCACATAAGCCTTGCTGGACAATGATTATGTTCACTTGCTTAAGAAATTTTCCTGTTCCAAAAAGAAACGGGTTAATTAGGAGCAGAAATTACATGGTATTTTTGAAGAATAATGAGTACGTAATCGGGTCGTAAAGGGCAAGACAAGAATTATTGAGATAATGAATCGCAAATTCACTGATCTTTAGTTACGGAAGGGAGTAAAAGGGATGGAGGAACTTTTTGCTGAAACGTTTTCGGTGTATGAAAATTTCAAGCATATACTTGCTTTCCTCTTTGTTCTGAATCCCTTCTGCTCAGAAATGAAGCAATGAATCTGGGCATAAAGTTTGAAACTTACTTCTTGAACTCCGTACAATCTAATCAATGTTTTTTCACAGAATAAGACAAAATGTGTGTTTTTTTTCACACAGCTTCAGTGTTCTTCAATGGCCATTACTGTGAACTAATTAGCATTAACATTTAGTTAAAGCTCTCATAAAATGTATACTGTTGTTTAGATACCTTTTCCCCACATAGTCATTGGAAAGAATACACCATGTTGTCAATCACTTACTCTACTTGGTAATGACCTTTCTGTTTTACCCAATAAACTCATTGCTATGAAAATTCTAATTTCTTACTATTTTGTCGGAAATGGTTCATTGATCAAATACACCTGTTCTTCAAGAAAAAAAAACTGTCATAGAGGTGACTGGCTGCACCTGACACTTTACATCCTCAAATTAGGCATTATATTAGTTATATTAGAGTGGAATTAAACCTAATTCATATTAAAATTATTTCTTTTTAGCAAACATTTCCAATGTTAGTATTTGTTTTTCATTAGGAATCCTACAACTGTAACAGGAAATAAGAAAACTAAATTATTGATATAACAGAAGTTCAAAGTCAGTTTTTGGACTAGTTCCTAAAGTCTTATGAGTAGGTATGTATATATATATATATATATATATATATATATATATATATATATATATATATATATATATATATATATATATATATATATATATATATATATATATATATATATATTGTCACGAAGTGTTCCACGTGCCTCACTTCAGCCAGATAACTGAACTCTTATAACAATAAAATTACGACTGAGTACTCTAAAGGCAACAGTGATCCCTTAAAAAACTTACTAATCATGTGAAGCAGACTAAGTTTATCAAAACAAGTGTGAGGTATCAACATTTAAACAAGAAATATACTAAAGTAAAAGGGCATCACTCCATCAAACAACTTTAACTATCTCCCCAGGTTAGAGTCACATCAGCAAAACTGAGGGAACAAAACATGTTTATCACTATGCCTTATGCACACAATTAATCCTACCACTGGTGGTTAAATGAAACACTATTGTAAAAACTTTAAATATAAAAAGTTATTCTTAATTCAAAATTAGTAAAACAAAATTCACAATTTAAAGAAAATTTACTATTATTTGAAATAAAAAAAAAACACAAAATTTAGTTAATTCTTGAACTAAATCACAAATGTTAATTTATCAAGAAATTAAATTAATCAAGCAAAATTTAAACTATTAGGAAATACTTAAAATCTGAAAAGAAAATCTAAGTAAATGAAAATTAAATCAAGTATTCAGTGTTGAACTATTAAGAAACACTTAAGATGCTAAGTAAATAAATGTTAAATTACCACTATATAAAATGTGAAAAACTAAGATGCTGCAAATGCAAAAACATATAAAAATACACAAAAATTAAATGTGTAAAAAATAAAATGAAATAGATTCACCAAAAACAATTTCACTAAAGCAAAAAACCCTTAATATATTGACCAGTCTACTTAGTAGACTGGACAATATATTAAGGGTTTTTTGCTTTACAAATTATACTAATATAAACCATGGTATAAATCACAAGTTACAATACTTGTAAACTGCAGTTTGTTATACACTTTACACAATTCTTGCTAAGGCGCCTGTTACAAACACTGTCATAAAATTAATGCTAGATCTCAAAACCAAGTTAAACATTAATGATCTCACAAATATTTTATGTTTATAATTTCTCTATTTTGAAGAGAGAGAGAGAGAGAGAGAGAGAGAGAGAGAGAGAGAGAGAGAGAGAGAGAGAGAGAGAGAGAGAGAGAGAGAGAGTTTTTGAAATTTCTCTAGAATAAGAATGAGCAAATTTTTAGGATTGCAGTTAAAAGCAACACAACTAGATTACGTCATTATTAGGCATTTTGGGAGCAAGATACAAAAGAAAATTCTGTAATATTCTGGACTTCCGGTCACATGAGACGTGTTCAGAATTGCCTGTTGCAATCTTACAAAACATTTCACAATCGATCGAGACATGTGCTTTTACTCCCAGTAACTCGTTCGTAGTTCCTTTAGGAAAAAAGTTTTGGACGAGATCTCAACACGATTGATGCAACACATGTAGCTAATTACAATTGGCATGTTTATAAAACATGACGAAGAACATGAATCCTCACTTAACTTGACCGAGGCAAAATATTATGCTACTGGGTGAATATCTGTCAACACGCTTATCTGACTAATGACAGCTCGAACTGATCTAACAGACTTAAAATCTCCTCCCTCTACTACACTATCTAAATGACTTTAAATTACGCTGTTATCTAAATCATTAATGTTTATGAGATCTGACATTACAAAGACATTCTTACAAAACTATCATTAATATGCAGAACAAACTACATAATACCTCTTGTATAAAGAAAAAATCATACGACATTTACAAAGCATTTTACAATATTGAGGAAAATCATACTGTATCTATTTTACAAGGTAATATCATGAAAAAAAATATATATATATATATATATATATATATATATATATATATATATATATATAAATATTTATATATAATTTATATTATATATATACATATATATATATATATATATATATATATATATATATATATATATATATATATATATATATATATATATATATATATACACACACACACACACACACACATATATATATATATATATATATATATATATATATATATATATATATATATATATATATACAGTATATATATATATATATATATATATATATATATATATATATATATATATACACATATACAGTACATACGTAAGATTCCAGGAACTAGTCCAAAAACTTACTTTTTGCCTTCTGTTGTCAACAGTAATGTGATGTGTGTGCGTGCGTGTATGTGTATGTGTCATTCGATTTATGTAGGATGTTTGATTATACAATTTGTAACAATTTTATTACTATTATTATTATTATTATTATTATTATTATTATTATTATTAATTATTATTATTATTATTATTATTATTATTATTAGAGTAGTTTAACCAGACCTCTGAGCTGACTTTCAGCTCTCATAGAGCTGGTGGGAAGGATTAGAATAAATTAATGAAAATGAATTAAAAACTGCACAAAGGTACAGTCACTCAAAAATGTTTGGCAACATGTTCCAGAAGTTTTCGTTCACCTAGCAGTAATTTGTTCTTATGATATTTACGAGGAAATGTAATTTTCTTATTCGACTTTGGTTATTAATCATACGGTTAACAATATAAAAAAGAATGGTGAGTGAAAAATTCATATTACGAAAAATGACGAAACATTTTGAAAAATTTCACTTCAGATGATTGGGCAAAAGAGTCAAAGAAGAAACTATATTTCGAATCCAGATAAAAGCTTATTGACTAATAAAATAATGTTGAATAATCATCAATGAAATTATATATACTGTAAATAAAGAAAGAAAGAATTCAACCACTGTTGTTGTCAAAAAAAAAAAAAAAAAATCTCATAACGTCGTATGTTATCGTGTGACTCCACATTTGGGCAGGAAAGTTAAACTAAACTGTCTCGTCACTTGTACTGATAAGATGGGCAACAGGTTCAGCTGCACCACAATCATTAGCTTGCATAAGACTAATGTCTCTATTGTAGTAGATATTGCTCGGCAGCTTAGTGTAAATAAAACAACCATGTATAGAGGGATAAAACAACAGAGAGAACGAGGAAATATGATAAATTCATTGTAAAAAGTGGAGGACGACCCCATTGTTGTACTACTGTTAAAGATCATCATCGGATGATCACTGAAGGAGCTCCGCCTAACTCCCCTGACAACCGGTGTTGCTATAAAGAGAGAACATTACGCTTTCCCTTCAAGTTGTGGCTCAAAACCATCCGTAACAGGCTACATGAGACCAAGATATTATTTCATCATACTCCTGCCAAAAAACACTTCATATCAGCGAAACACAAAGAATAGAGGCTAATAGGGTTTGTGTTATAATATAATCCAGTTGCCGATGATTTCTGTAAGAGTCATCTTTTGCGATGAGGAGACATTCTCCACTGATGAGCATGGTAGTCTTCTTCATTGCTGGCATTTAGCATTAACTAAATTAATGTTGAATGTCTTTCTAATTTTAATTCTTTAGAAACTTAGATAATAAGAAATACAAAAATAGGTGTTATATATATATTCAGTTAACTTCATAAGAGGCATCAAAATTATAGGCCTAAGTAGCAATGAAAGAAATGAGAAATTACACACGATAACGGCATTATATATATATATATATATATATATATATATATATATATATATATATATATATATATATATATATATATATATATGTATGTATGTGTGTGTGCGATTATATTCTATGTATTACAAAAATAGACGTGAAATCTGTTAGTCTAGTTCAGTATATTTTATATTAAGTTGCACTAGTTCACAATATACATAGGATTAGTCATTCAAAAATTTGATTAATAATAATGTGGAAGCAAATCTTTACAAAAGTCGTATTTGTTGATGTTAATTAATAAGACTAATAGTTCAACTTAAAACAGTCGTAGGCCTATGTCTACAAAGTTCACTCATATGAAGGAGATAAAACAACGATAGTGATGGCACTTGGAGATGAAAATATTAAAACATAAGAACAGCGAAGACCTCTGAAGTATTATAGTACAGTTGCCAACAAATATTTCGATACACATTCCTACTTAGACTACACAGAAGAAGAAGATAGGGATTGGTAATCCTGGAGTGACGTATCTTGTTTACATGGTTCACGAATGAACGCATACTTCTGTTGTAACAAAGGACGTCATTGGCTGTCTCTATATGAGTTTCTTTAAATGTTCTTTCCTTCTCGTTTCTTTTCGTATTTTTTGTAGACTGGAAATGAATTTTATATGTTAATAATGTAATTTATATTACGAATGAATACGAAATTATTTAAGAAATCGAAAAAGTAAAATTTATATTTCATCATTGATAATGCAAACTATCCACATTCACCGCACTTGAGATAGGTTATTGGGCAGTTGAATTATAAATTCTTGAATATTACGCTATTACGGACGAGTCAAATAAGTTCTGCTGTTATCTACTGCCTAGGTGGAGGTGTGGCTGGAAAGCCAGCGTTTTATCTCTCTCTCTCTCTCATAACTTTTCATTTAAAATTAAAAAGGAAAGTATTTAAATAATAAACATATTGAAATATTAGCATATAATTATCCATGTATGTATTGCATATATATATATATATATATATATATATATATATATATATATATATATATATATATCTATATATATATATATCTATATATATATATATCTATATACATATATATATATATATATATATATATATATATATATATATATATATATATCTATATATATATATCTATCTATATGTATATATATATATATATATATATATATATATATCTATCTATCTATATATATATATATATATATATATATGCATATATATATATATATATATATATATATATATATATATATATATATAAAATATATATATATATATATATATATATATATATATGCATATATATATATATATATATATATATATATATGCACATATATATATATATATATATATATATATATATATATATATATATATATATATATATACATACATACATATATATATATATATATATATATATATATATATATATATATATATATATATATATATATATATATATATTCATTGTTCAACAGTAACATAAATTCACTGTTGTGATTCACATTTATGAAAATAGCAATGAGTCATTCTTTATTCCCAATCCATCCAAGTAGGCTAACATGCCCAGGGCCTCGTGATCATGGTGGTGTAAAACAACAGTCAAGCCAAAACCAGCATATTTAATCCATACCTATATCATAAGATTTAAGTAAAACACAGAAAACCTATAGCTCAGCAATCTTATAGGAATTAAGCTGATCATGATAAAGACTATTTGAACATACACCTACGAGATAAAATCACTGATAATCAACTACACCACACCTTAAGATATTAACACAAGAATGTTGCGTTGGGTTCAATATTTTTTCTTTCTCTTCTGTAGCTATTGGGCGAAAGAAGACTCTCTCTATCTCTCTCTTTCTCTGTAGTAACTACTGAATTTCGCCATATACAATAATGATCAGAATTATCTAAAACTAATGAGTGCCGCAAATAAGGTCAGCTATTCTGACTTGTTTCAGAAAATAATTATTCATCTGAAATTTCCAGTTATTTTGTAAAACTTTTGCTTTTATTTACTAGCAATTATCGATGTGA
>NC_089762.1:16891711-16924211 GCF_040412425.1 Macrobrachium rosenbergii
CTTTGGCTGCTTTATCAACTTCTTCATTTCCTTTGATCCCTACATGGGCAGAGATCCAACATATTTTTACATTTTCCCATTATTATTATAATTTGTGAAGTAATAACTTAATTTGTTGTACAAAATTATTTTTTGGTCTGTAACTAAATAGCTGCTATAGTGCTTCTCGAGTCACAAAAAACCACAAAATTATTGAGTGATTTTTTTTTTATTATTTTTATGGCTGAAGCAATTGCACACAGATATGCTGTGAATACTGAAGCATTATTAGGTAGAGAGCATTGATAAGTTTTGTCTGGGGATACTGCAGCGTATCCAATTCCGTGTTCTGATTTAGATCCACCTGTGTATATTGCATAATGTGGACCTTTTCGGCTTATATGTTGTCTATGGTGCTCTGGTGTATATGAGTAACTTTCTGATAAATATTTTAAGTGTACAAATACTCAATTTATTCATTGTTCAAGGAGGAGGTAATTTAACTATAGAAGGTAACTGTATATTCATGTTCAGCGACTTAAACAATCTTCTAGCTCTAATTGGGAAAGGTGGTGGATGGCTGTTTATAATTAAAATAATTTTTTTGTTGGAGAATTGCTTGTCTGAGTTCTCAGAGCACTCTTCATTGTTACTAGCTCTCTATGGAGAGAGAGAGAGAGAGAGAGAGGGAGGTAGTTCACCACATTCAACCTGTAAAGATGAGGTTGGTGGTGATCTAAAGGCTCCTGAGCATATACTAAAGCCTTCATTGTGAACTGAGTCTAATGTTTTCAGCATTGCGTCTGATGCTGAGCCATATATTTCACTTCCGTAATCAATGATAGATAGCACTGTTGCTTTATACAGTCCAGTAAGGGTGTGTCTATCAGCTCTCCAAGTAGTGTTACATCATTTTCTAATTAGATTTAATGCTCGTTTACATTTAGATTTCACGTATGTTAAGTGGGCTTTCTAATTCAAGTGAGGATCAAATACTAATCCCACAAATTTTACTGTTTAGCCAGTTGATATGGAATGTTTTCTGAATCTATTTATTCACCTTTCTTCAACTTTTTATTTTTATAAAACATTACTGCTTCAGTCTTTTGTATGGATAATTTAAAGCCTACAGATGAGGCCCATTCATCTATATTTATTATAGTTTATTAATGATTAGCTCTGCATGTTTTATGCGAGATGCTGAATAATATATGGCAAAATCATCCATACACAAGTTACTTTTAATTCCAATAGGTAGATTATTACCGAAATCATTTATTGTTAAAGTAAACAGTGTGCCACTAAGGACGCTTCCTTGTAGAACACCATTTTCAAGTGGAAATGTACTTGACAATACATCATCAATTCTCAGTTGAAGTGTAATTTGTCAAAAAAGTTTTGGATAAACCTGGGTAAATGTCCACGGATGCTGTTTTTATGTAACATTTTTAATTTCGCATTTCTCCATGTACCATCATATGCCTTTTCAATGTCCAAAAAGACGGCTATAGTAATTTGTTTTCGTTCAAATCCTCTTCGTATGTGGCCTTTTCAGTCAGATACAGAATCCAATGTAGATCTGTTACATTGTGACCCGAATTGAGTGAGTCAAAATTTTATTTTCTGGAATGTGCCAAGTTAGTCAAGCATTTACCATTTTCTCTAGTATTTTGCAAAAAACAACTTGTTAAGCAATAATTACAGCTTTACGCCATTCACCAGGAAATAAATTTCGAAGCCACAAGTGATTATGAAACTGTAATAAGTATGACTTTGCCAAAGGTGCTAAGTGGCAGATCATTTCAAAACATACATTGTCCCCTCCAGGGGCAGATCTATTGGTGTTCAAGAGAGCATATTCCAATTCTCCCATATTAAATTTTCTATTAAAATATATATCTTCTATTGTTTCAAAATTGATTGTTATTAACACTGTTATTTTTCTTTGTGCGGAAGTGCTCATCTAAATTATTATCACTATTTACATTTGCCAAGCTTTCTCCCATAAGTCTGGGTGGTCTAACATGGGTATCATTTATTTTCCCGAATTTTTCCCATATTTTTTGCATAGCAGTATTATTAGAAAGATCTGATACATATTTCCTCAATGAAATGATTCTTACTTGAATTGCTTCGTTTTTTTTTAATTTTGCAGAAATTTTGTTATATAGAGGTTTTAATGTATTAATTTCTAATTATATTATAGTTAGTTTTTGTAAATTTTCTTCTAATAACGGTAATGTTTTATTTGTTTTACTGAACTTTCTATTAAAATTACATAATCATCTTCCAATTTGGTGTTTTGTTTTTATTAATTTTGTTAGTTTTTCAGACGACCATGGGACTTTGTGTTTTGTTGAATGAGACTTTGATTTTGTTATTGCTTTGTCGGCAGCATTTTTAATGAATTCAACAAGAAACCTATTTGTTTCATCATGATCTAGTATATACTCATATGGTGGGATATTCCTAGTGAAAAATTCATGTCGTACCCAATCTACTTTGTATAAATGTTATATTGAGGGACATGCTTGGCAGGATTATTTTGTAATAATGAAATTAATATTGGGAAATGATCACTGGTATGGAAGCATGAACTGTATTGCAATCCAATCTGTCTACTATGTTTTTTGTACATAGAATTAAGTCTGCTGAGGAAAACTTCCATGTGTTTTTTAAAAATATGTGTTGATTTTGTTATCATTTATACAGCACATGTCGTTTGAATGTATGAATTCTTCTATTTTACTTCCTGCTCTATCTGAGTTTGTACAATTACAGTCCCACATCGGGTTGAGAGCATTAAAATCACCTACTATTAATGTAGGTTCCTTGGCATTGTTGAGTAATTCTTTAAAGTTTATAATTGTCGCTTTTTGTCCAGATTTTTAGAACCTGATATTTGCAAGTCCGTAATGTTTACAGGTACTTTGTTATGAGCCATTTTGCTATGTACATATGTGGCTGTAGCTAAATTTCCTTCTTCCTCTCGTGATGTAGATTCTAATGTGTATTCACCTATTGCAGTTTTGTTGACATGTTGTAAACATTCTATCACTGGTTCATATTATTTTAGTAATCGTCGTATTTCTCCTAGGTGTAATCTGGTCTGTAGACCATTTACATTCCATTGTATAATACATCTATTGAAAATATTTTGTTATAGCAGTCGTTTTGTTTTCTTTTTTCTAATTATCAACTTGGATTTTTTCTAAGAATTTACTCACGACATTCATTTGTTTTTCTTTATAATATATTAAGTGCTCAATGCGCATGCAACCTTTTTCACGTGTGCTCAAATCGGTCATTTCTTTTTTTCTATATTCTATAAAATTTTTTATAATGTTTGTTAAACCATCTTTTGTTATGTTTTTCTTATTATTTCATATTTCAACGAAACAATCATTACATCCACATGTGTTTTTATGTACATTTCTTTTTTCATTTGCTCTTCTTGTACCAGTTATTGGTGATGGAGTAATCTCTTCTCCCCTGACACAATCATTCTTATCTATGGTATGGTTCCTTTCCATTTCTTCAGTGTTTTGGATATCTGCATCCATAGGTTTTACTATTATTTATGAAGATAAAAGATATTAGCTTGTTTTTCTTTGTCTTCTTTCTTCATATCCTTTGTCTTTGGTTTAACCAATGTTTCACTAATAGTAGTTGGTTTCTTCGTTTTGGGTGAAGTTCTCTCAAAAGGTCTCTTTATTTTTAATTCCTAGTTCATCACAACTTTCCTCAACTACTTCTGTGGTAGTATCTTCTTGAGCTGTTTGCATTAATATTTCAAATGAATTTGATAAAATATCCATTTTATTTCCGCCTGTTTCTTGATTCTTTACAATTTTAGTTTTTTCTGAAAAATATTAGTTTCTTCTTGAGGTTTATTTTTCTGTGCTCCGTCACTACTTTCTGTATGCGTTTTTCTTTCATTTTTGGTTCTTGTTATTGAAGAATATGAATGTATCTTAGGGGGGATCTTGAATTCCTCTCACTTTTAATTCTAATTTAGCCTCTTTTATAGACATACTAGTTCTTTCTTGTAATATTTTTAACTCTGTATTGTATATGTAGTAAAAACATTCCTTGGACCTTGCATGATGGTCTTGCCGACAGTTAATATGCTTTGGTTCACTGCGCTTCCACTGTGTGGCATGTTCTTCAGATCCACAATGAGCGCACACAGGTTCGTTTCTACAATATTTCTTTGCATGCCCATATTTACTACAATTTGGATACTGTAGTGGCTAAGGGACATATGGTCTTATTTCTCTGTTTTGGCCCAATGTTTTTTTTTTTTTTTTTTTTTGAGGTAGATCTTGATCTTCGAATTTTATTTTGGCGATTTTTAACATTTGCTTATTTCTTTGCTTGCTCGGTATATTATATACGTTACAATCTTGGGCTAAGGGATATCTTTTTCAGAGTCCAAGAGAATACTCTTTTCGATTGGTTTTTCACTGTTCTTAGGAAGCATAATGGTACCCTGAATGCTATTCATAGTGTCATGTTTTGTCATTTTTACATTTATATTATCTATTGTTGTTATAGACATTGTCCTCAGACTCACTCTTCGTTGTGGCTTCTATAACCAACGTATTTTCTCTTATTCACCGACTCTTCGTTGTGGCTTCTATAAGCCACATATTTTCTCTTATCTGTCTAAATGACATTTCTGCGGTTGCTGTCTGTTTAATAGGTAGTTTTCCAACTTTAGGGCTGAAATTTTGCGCTCTGTTTATAAGTTTAGAAACCTTGACCAACTTCCACTCCCGAAGAGGGAGTCAAAGTGAGTCAAGGTTGGGTCAAGACGAAATTTAATTTTTTTAGGTTTGCTCTGTACTGGAACATATGGTTCCAGTATAATTACACTAGAATGTTTCTTGGATTTTTCTAAACACAGGTTGTCAGAGGAGGAGATTCCAGCAATCGTCAACTGTGATGAGACAGTACCATCAAAGGCCCCCAGGGTGCTCGAATCTTTATTTTTACTTATCATAGATTTGAGGAGAAAAAAAAATTAACTTGAAAAACTTACAACGATATCATCAGCTTTTCATGGAATTTATTCTTCCACCAATGGCACAAGTGAGAGCCGACTCCTAAATGTCCGCGTCCCTACCCTACTCCATAGGGGATGTTACAACACGAGTAGAGTGGCCCAAGTGTAAGCCAAACCCACTTGCTAGGACTGAGAGTGTTACAAGAATACAATCATCCCCACCCTAATCATTGTTGTTGTTATTAAAATAGTTTAACCAGACCACTGAGCTGACCATCAGCTCTCATAGGGCTGGCCCGAAGGATTAGGATGGAATGACAAGTCTAGGCTAGAAGCCTAGCACTGGGACCTAATAGGTCACTTGTCAATGATGATGAATGAAAATGAAATTAAAAGCTGTAAAAAGGCATACGCTTTCATACTGGAACACACTCGCACAATAAATACATTTAAACTCATGCTTCCATACATACTCACTAAAAAGATATATCAAAATTCAAAATAAATTAGGTAAAATCATAAAATTTACTTGTTTTAAAATTCATTATACTGTTTGATTGTTTTTTTTTGTTTTTTTTTTTCCAATAAATTTGCAGCTTCTCATAAACATTAAGATGGGTGCTACTGAGAATGTTGAAGATTCTGACAAAATTTCTTCTATCGGTCTATTTCCAAAATTTGATAATCGCTGCTTGGACATTCACACAGTATATGCTTAACTGTTATCAGCACATTGCAATCTGGGCATTTGGGAAGAGGGCCACATGGACTGTTCATTAAGTGTCCATGTGTCAAACGAGTATGGCCTATTCGAAGACGTGTCAGAATTACTTGTGCTTGTCTCTCTCTCTGATATGACGAACTCCATTTTCCAACACTGGATTTTGTGTTTTAATTTATTATTTTCAGGTTCTTCGTTCCTTATATTTTGCCATTTTTTTACAATGACTGTTTTTATATATCTTGTATAGTCACTGATAGGGATGTCTACATTTTTTCTTGTCATGTGGACCGCTTCTTTAGCTGCTTTATCAGCCTCTTCATTTCCCTTAATCCCTACATGGGCAGGGATCCAACATATTTCAATATTTTTTCCTTTATTATACAATTTATGGAGTGAGAACTTTATATGTTGTACAATATTATTTTTTTATTATAGCTTTGAATAGCTTCTATAGCACTTCTGGAGTCATATAAATTACAAAATTATTATATGAGACTTCTCTAATTATTTTTATGGCTGATACTATTGCACATAACTCAGCTGTAAATACAGAGGCTTTGTCTGGGAGAGAGAACTGATACGTTTTGTTTTGGGATACCGCAGCATATCCCACTCCGTATTGTGATTTAGATCCGTCAGTGTATTTTGCGTAATGTGGACCTTTTCGGATTATATGCTCTACTGCATGTTGTCTATGGTATGCTGGAGTATATGAATGATTTTTTGATAAATATTTCAAGTGTGTACAAATTCTCATTTTATTCATTGTCCAAGAAGGAGGCAATTTTAATATTACAGGTAACTGTATATGTATATTTAGCGACTCAAACAATCTTCTAGCTCTAATTGGGAAAGAAGGTGGATGATTGTTTATAAACACATCTCTCAATCCAAATAATTTTTTGGTTGGAGAATCATTTGTCTGAATTCTCAGAGCACTCTTCATTGTTGCTAGCTCTCTATGGAGAGAGAGTGATAGTTCACCACATTCAACTTGTAAAGAAGATGTTGGTGATGATCGAAAAGCTCCTGAACATATTCTAAGGCCCTCATTATGAACTGGGTCTACCGTTTTCAGCACTGCGTCTGATGCAGAGCTATATATTTCACTTCCATAATCAATGATAGACAGCACTGTTGCTTTATACAATAAAGTAAGGGTATGTCTATCGGCTTCCCAAGTAGTGTTCGACAGTTTTTTAATTAGGTTTAATGCTCTTTTACATTTTGATTTCATGTATGTTATGTGGGCTTTCCAGTTCATGTGAGTATCAAATACTAATCCTAAAAATTTTGCTGTTTGGCCAATTGATATACTATGGTTTCTGATTTTTAAATCTATTTCTTCTCCTTTTTTCCATTTTTTGTTTTTATAAAACATGATTGCTTGGGTTTTATCTATGGAAAATTTAAAGCCTACAGATAAAGCCCATTCATCTATTTTCACTATGCTTTTATTAATGATTCGTTCTGCATGTTTTATTCGAGATGCTGAATAATATATGGCAAAATCATCCATATACAGGTTACTTTTAATACCAATAGGTATATTTTTATTAATATTAATTGCTAAAGTAAACAGTGTGCCACTAAGGACGCTTCCCTGTGGAACACCATTTTCTAGAGGAAATGTTCTAGACAGAACATCATCAATTCTCATCTGAAAACTGCGATTTGTCAAAAGTTTTGTATAAACCTAGGTAAATGTCCACAGATGTTGTTGTTTTGTAAAGTTTTAATGTAGCATACCTCCATGTAGTATCGTATGCTTTTTCAATGTCAAAAAAGACAGCTAAAGTAATCTGTTTTCATTCAAAACCTCTGCGTATATGGTCTTCTAAGTTACAGAGAGATCTAATGTAGATCTGTTACACTGTGACCCAAACTGAGTGGGAGTTAAAATTTTATTTTCTCGAATATGCCATGTTAGTCGAGCATTTACCATTTTCTCTAGTAATTTGCACTAACAACTTGTTAAAGAAATTGGTCTGTAATTGTTTACATTACTGGGATCTTTTCCAGGTTTGGGGATTGGAATAATTATAGCTTTACGCCATTCACCAGGAAATAAATTTCTAAGCCATAAGTGGTTATACAACTATAACAAGTATGTCTTTGCCAAAGGTGCTAAATGGCATATCATTTCAAAACAAATATTGTCACTTCCAGGGGCAGATTTATTGCTCTTCAACGCAGCAAATTCTAGCTCTTCCATATTAAATTTTCTATTATAATATATATCTTCTACTGTTTCAAAATTTATTGTTATTAACTCTATATTATTTTTCTTTGTGCGGAAATGCTCATCTAAATTTTTGTTGCTACTTACTTTTGTTAAATTTTCACCTATTACATTACTAATTTCTTTATGATCAAGTATTCTTTTCCCATCTTTTATTATGGCATGCCTAGGTGGTTTAACATGGGTACCATTTATTTTCCTGAATTTTTCCCATATTTTTTGAATGGGAGTATTTTTAGAGAGATCTGATACATATTTTTTCCATGAAATGATTCTTCCTTGTATTACTTCTCTTTTAAACTTTGCAGATATTTTATTATACAGAGGTTTTAATGTATCAATTTCTAATAATAATATAGTCAGTTTTTGTAAGGTTCCTTCTAATATCGGTAACGTTTTGTTTAATTTACTGAATTTTCTATTCAAATTATTTAGTCGTCTTCCAATTTGGTGTTTTATTTTTATTAATTCTGTTAGTTTTTCAGACCACCATGGGACTTTGTGTTTTGTTGGATGAGATTTGGATTTTGGTATTGCTTTATCAGCAGCATTTGTAATGAAATCAACAAGAAATTTATTAGTTTCATTATGGTCTTTCAAATATTCAAATGGTGTGATATTCCTGGTGTGGTATTCATATTGTTCCCAATCTGCTTTATAAATGTTATATCGAGGGGCATGTTTGGTGGGGTTATTTTGTAATAAAGAAATTAATATGGGGAAATGATCACTTGTATGCAAGTCGTCTACCGTATTCCAGTCCAATCTGTCTACTATGTTTGTTGTACATAGAGTTAGGTCGATTGAGGAATATGTTCCATGTGTTTTAGAAAAATATGTGCTGATTTCGTCATCATTTATACAGCACATGTCATATGAATCTATGAATTCCTCTATTTTATTTCCTGCTCTATTTGATTCTGTACAATTACAGTCCCACATTGGGTTGTGGGCATTAAAATCTCCTACTATTAACGTTGGTTCCTTAGTATTATTAAGTAATTCTTTGAGTTTGTCAACGTCATAATTTTTATTAGGTTGATTGTACAAATTATGAATTACATAATTATCGTTCTTTATTCGTATTCTAATACTCGACGTTTGCAGATCAGTAAAGTTTACAGGTACTTTGTCATAACATACTTTGTTATGTACATATATAGCAGTACCTAAATTTCCTTCTTCCTCTCTTGATGCAGATGCTAAGGTATATTTACCTATCGTTAATATTGTTTTGTTGACCTGTTGCAAACATGATATCATTGGTTCATATTCTTTTAATAACCGTTGTATTTCTCCTAGGTGTAATCTGGTCTGTAAACCATTTACGTTCCATTGTATAATATAACTATTGAAAATATTTTTTATAGCGGTCGAGTTTTACTCTCTTTTTTGTATTATCAATTTGGAATTTTTCTAATAATTTACTCACGACATTCATCTGTTTTTTCTTATAATAGACTAAGTGCTCAATGCACATGCACCCTTTTTCATGGTTACTCAAATCTGTGTTTTCTTTTTTTCTATATTTCATAAAATTTCTTATAATGTTTGTTAAACCATCTTTTGTTATGCTTTTGTTGTTATTGCATAATTCAATGAAACAATCATTACATCCACAAGTATGATCATGTGTATTTCTCTTTTCATTTGTTCTTGTACCAATTACTGGAGAAGGAGTAATCTCTTCTCCCTTGAGATAATCATTATCATCTATGGTATGATTCTCTTTCACTTCTTCAATGTTCCCGACATTTGCCTTCAAAGGTTCTATTATTATTTTAGCAGATAAAGGTATATTCTTAGCTTGTTTTTGTTCCTTTTTCATCTCCTTTATCTTTGGTTTAACTGATATTTCTCTAATAATAGTTGGTTTCTTCGTTTTGGGTGGTGTTCTCTCCAAAGGCCTTTTTTTATCTTTAATTTCCTGTCTATCTCTACCCTCTTCTGTTACTTTAGTAGCAGCATCCTCCTGTGTTTCTATCTGCATTAATATTTCAGATGAATTGGATAAAATATTATCCATCTCATTTGTACCTGTTTCTTTATTCTTTACCATTTTATTTTTTATTTCTAAATTATTAATTTTTTCTTGAGATTTACATTTCTGTGCTCTGTTATTTCTATCTGTTTCCGTTTTTGCTTCATTTTTTGCTCTTGTTATTGAGGAATATTCCAATTTAGCCTCTTTGATAGACATCCCTGTTCGTTCTTGTAACATTTTCAATTCTGTATTGTATATGTAGTACACACACTCCTTGGACCTAGCATGATGATCCTGTCCACAGTTTACACATTTTGGTTCACTACATTTCCATTGTGTGGCATGTTCGTCCGATCCACAATAAGCACATACAGGTTCATTACGACAGTTTTTCTTTGTGTGTCCATACTTACTACAATTTTGACATTGTAGCGGTTTAGGAACATAAGATCTCAGTTCTCTATTTTGGCCCAAAATTTTTATTTTTTGAGGTAACTCTTGACCCTCAAATTTTATTTTTGCAATTCTTAATGCTTTATTATTTTGTTTACTTGGTATTATATATACCTCACAGTCTTGGATTTTGGCATATCTCATTTTAACAGAGTCCAACAGTATATTTTTGTCAACCGGTTCGTCATTATTTTCAGGAAGTACAATAGTACCCTGAATGCTATTCATAGTGTCATGCTTCTTGACTTTTACATTTACATTGTCAACACTTTTTATTGATAGATATCCTCAGACTGGTTTTTTGTTGTGGCTTTTATAAGCCACGTCTTCATTTGTATTTGTCTAAACAACATTTCTGTCGTTGAGTGTCTTTTTAATAAGAAGTTTTCTAACTTTAGGGCTGAGATTTGCTGTTCTGTTTCCATGGTCAGAAACCTTGACCAACTTCCACTCCCAAAGAGGAGTCAAATGTGAGTCAAGGTTGGGTCAAGACGATATTTACTTTTTTTATTTATTGTGTGCTGGAGCATAAGGTTTCCAGTGTGATTATATTTGGATTCTTTATTGTTTTTTTCCAAAGAAAGGTTGTTACAAGAGGTTCCATCGGTCGTCATCTGTGCCGAGTCACTACCATCAAAGGGCCCAGGGTACTCAATCTTTATTTTCACTTTGCATAAAAATTTGAGGGAGGAAAAAAAATAACCTGAAAACCTTAAAAGATATCATCAGCTTTTCATGGAGTTTTATTCTTCCACCAATGGCACAAGTGAGAACTGACTCCCAAATGTCCACTCCCTACCCTACCCCAAAACGGGATGGCACAACATGATTAGAGTGGCCCAAGTGTAAGCCAAACCCGCTTGCTAGGACTGAGAGCATTACAAGAATACAATCATCCCCACCCTAATCATGTTATGGGCAAACCGGATAGAATGCCAAGAGTCCTATACATAATAGAACCAGACCCCCTGGAATCCGTGGTCCAGTCTAACAAATAGTTCCGCCTTTGAGCTACCAATCTGATAACTCTCAGGTCTGAACATTATATCAATCTGCAGTTGATGGTCCTACCACAGTTCTCACTATTTAGCTTCAGATATAAACCCATTCCCAGCTATGATATCTTTTCCTGTTTATCGGGTCCAGTAAATTTTTAATAAAAGTGGAAAATTCCACAAATTTAATCCAAAATAATATATGAGTTTCCTTGGTATATGAGACTCTTGGACTCGAACCCAGAAACAAATTCCTGGGGTTCAAGAGCCCCCTCACCACGTCAAGGTGGTCTCATGTCAAACGAGGGGGCCACCCTAATCATGTTATGGGCAAACTGCAAGGACAGAATGCCGATGAGTCCTATCCCCAGAACCACAGCCCCTGGAATCCGTGTTTGCCTCTAGAAATGTGGATTCCCACTTGACAATAATATATATATATTATATATATATATATATATATATATATATATATATATATATATATATATATATATATATATAATATATATATATATATATATATATTATATATATATATATATATATATATATATATATATGAAAAATAATCATTATTTTGGGAAAAGCACATTAAATGAAGATATATATATATATATATATATATATATATATATATATATATATATATATATAAAAGATCTGCTTGTACATTTGTCGTTTGGTTAGTTACATAGTTTATTTGTTTGTTCGAAAAGTATTCAGTTGTATAAAAACTGAATAACTTACGGTCCAACCTCTTCGAAAATATTTTGAATTTAAAATATATTAATTCTATTTCATGATAAAGAAGAACACAATCATTTATTAATAAAGGTTTTCTTTTCTTTCTTACGCCCTGTTCAAATTAAAAAATACCTTTAAAACTGCATTACCGTAAAGTAATATAAAGGCAAAAGTAATTTCAAAATTATTCTGTGAAATAAACAGGCAAATCCATGACGGCATATTATCTTTCACAAGGGTATTAACATATTTCACAGCGGCTTTAGATTACATTCGACGTAAAAATCTTTATAATTACTTCTAAAACTGCACATAATATATACACCAGATGTTCCAGTGTCAGAAATGTCTTTAAATTTGATGTTTTATCATAAACGTAAATTCAAATTATTTTTGCAGCTCTCTCTCTCTCTCTCTCTCTCTCTCTCTCTCTCTCTCTCTCTCAGGCACTGAAAGAAATAATCTACATTTTTTTTTATTTGACTTTGAGAAAAAATTCTTAAGATGTATCATCTTTAACACATCTTATGCGTAAAAGATCGATGTTGCAGTCGGTGAAAATTGAGTTGTGTAAAAAGCAAGTAGCTTTGATTTTGACTTCTTTTTACCATAAACTAAAATCTTGTGAAACTGTGAGGAATCTCGCTTTTAAGAAAACAACAGGCAAGAACAACTCCAAGCTCTAATCTATTCAGGAACTAGATTCTCTTTTGGCAAAAGCAAATCCTGTGGAGACAAAAAAAAAAAAAAAAAAAAAAAGGGTAAAGAAAAAAAGCCGTTTTGCGTGAATACGAGGTTCAAAGCTTCTCATTAGCGCGCACTTATCAGCAAATTGGATTTTCTCTCTCCTCTGACAGGCCCTCCTTTAGCCAAATTAATTCGACATTTCTGCTTGGATCCCTGAAATCTTGCAAGACCATTCTCTGTCCACAGTCGTGTTGCCGATGAATATCTTTGATATGTGTTCATTAGACCGCATACCTTCCGTTGTCTTGGGTACAGAATAGCTCAGGTCAAAAGGTCATTAGACATGCCCGAGGTGGTACTCATCAGCATAATATCAGTCGAACCAGTATGGTCAATGGTAATAAGGGCCCAAAAAGGTTATTAGAATATCCGCACGCCTAGGAAACTGGGCCAGCCACCAGAGGTACATATACTTGAAGACTGCACTTCTGCATTTCAAAACAGTTTTGGAGAAATGTATAAAATTTCTCTCTCTCTGATAAGGCGACGGAAGTATCAAGACCCATTTCTGCCGAGATAAGTGAACTGCAACAGAGAGCCTTAAAGATATCGGAACTTTTTGGTGCCATCCAAGTAACTACTTTTCTCTTCTTGTTCTTACTGGTTGAAGAGGTAAAATATCACCTTTGATTCAAAGCCATACTGGATTTACCACAAATAATACTATATTAACGAAAATAGAGGGTTGTCATGGATTTTTTTTTCTACATTCATTAGCCCAAATATGACATGAAATCAGTGAACTAATTTCACCTTTAAAAATTGTTCTTCTGGAGAAAGTGTTCATAACAATGAGCAGGCTAAAGGTTAATAGTGGTGTCAAAAAAGAAAAATTCAATTAAATAATTCTTGCTAGCAATTTCTTTCCTCATGGAATCATGCGATGACTGTGAATAGTATTGGTAGATTCAAGGCTTAAAGTTGGAATTAATTTCTTATGACAGATATTTTTGTGGCATATTTGTAACCCAAAGATGAATTTTCATTATTTCTTGTCAGAAACCAGACTGGTAATATCTAAGTCATCTGTATATAAACTAGTATTCGTATATTCTCTGAAAAAAATACAGTAAATATATTCTGTGGAACATTCAAATCAAGTACCAAGAAACTGGTCAGATCCTCTGTTCAACACTGCTACATTTCTTTACTTAGTCGAATTATAATAATTTATGGTGCTCTCCCCAGTACACACGCACATACATGCGTGCGGGCTCATACAAACTCCACACACACGCACATATCCTTATATATACAATATATATATATATATATATATATATATATATATATATATATATATTGTATATATATGCGTGAATTTCAATTATTTCACTTTTATAATATACAGAAATATTAAGCATTCAGTAAACATTTTCCTATGTAATGTGGTGTTTGTATGAACTCGCATGTGTGTGTCTATGTGTGTACTGGGGGAGGCATACACGCATGCACACATATTTTTTCTCTTTTTTTTACGAACATCACTGCCGGATCACCAACTCTAAGAACGTTATGGGGAAAAAACCAGACAGTATGGGAGACAGGCATACCCACAGACCTAGGAGCAACAAGAAAGTTTTGGCCATTAATAGTCTCGGCCTCTTCCAGGGATGGGCCTATATGTGTCCCATAGGAACACACTTGAAGGATAAATAGCTGTTTTCCTGTCTTAATCTATAGATTCAATTTATCTCCAGCTGAGTTCTTTCGACCCTCCTTCTGGCTCGAACTTCACCAGAGCCAGGTAACTTTGGAACTCACACTTTCCCACATTGGACTGATAGTGCCAATTCCCAGATGACGCTGATAACTTGGGTCACATTGACATAAGGTTGTGTGCACAAGGAAAACCAGGAAGCAACAAAGGTATGTGCCCTAGAAGGGAAACTGGTTGGCCAGTATCTTTTCTTTGACTTGTTTTATCGTATCTCATTCACACATTTTATCATCTCATTAACTGCTTGTCTCTTCAACTTGAAGCAGCGAATCTACTATCCAAATGTGTAATTCCTTGACAGTGCATAGTGTAATTCTCAACCCTTGATAGCAATTGAGTAGAGTATGGGATCTCCCTCCAAGTCTTGCATTTGTTCAATTATAGAGAAAGTGTGTAATCACAGTGTTAGTCTTACCTGGAATTGTCTCATTCCAGGAGTGTTATTAGTGCCAGTACCAGTCTACCATGCTTCTGTGTTCCCAACTGCTTGAAAAATCCACCCTCCCAGGGTTGGTAGAAATATTGCCAAATTGGCTTAAAGGACCAACTGCATGTGGCCAGTTGTCATTGTGACGCGTTACCCTTTTCACTCAGTCATTGCTATTGTGTAATTTCCAAGTTAATTAATTTAGTGAAAGTGTCCCATTTTTCTTAGTAATTTCTTCCATGTTGTGATTGTAAATAATAAATTACTGTTAATAAATTCACTTTCACTGGCAACCTTCAATTTATTACTTAATTTTGCATTTTATCAGTTTATGGGCATATAAGGTTTTTTTTTTTTATAAGGCTAAAATTATTACTTCAAATCCTTTATGCAGCCATCCCCTCCAAGCCCGTAATAATATATATATATATATATATATATATATATATATATATATATATATATATATATATATATATATATATATATATATATATATATATATAATATATATATTATATATATATATATATGTATATATATGTATATGTATATAATATATATACATACATATATATAAATATATAATATATATATATATATATATATATATATATATATATATATATATATATATATGTATATATATGTATATAATATATATACATACTACATATATATAAATATATAATATATATAAAAATATATGTTATATTTTCCCAAGAATTCCAGCCACCAAATGCTTCATTAAAAGCTGGAAAATACAACAGTGCATTTTGGGCACTGCCTGACAAAGTTAAAAAGTATATCTTAGTTTAACCAGACCACTGAGCTGGTTAACAGCTCTCCTAGGGCTGGCCCGAAGGATTAGATTTTATTTTTACGTGGTTAAGAACCAACTGGTTACCTAGCAATGGGACCTACTGCTTATTGTGGAATCCGAACCACATTATGACGAGAAATGAATTTCTATTACCAGAAATAAATTCCTCTAATTCTTCACTGGCGGCTCAGAGAGTCGAATGCTGGGCCAATAGCGTGCCAGTCGAAAGCTCTACCCACCCCTCCAAAGAAGAACTTACTGCCTGACAAGGAAGGGTGAAAGGAATATAGGCCCCTTCCTTAATTGCCTTTCAACTTTCTCTTCTTGAACATGTAATGCTGTGGCAGACTTTGCTTTCAGACCCTAAGCCTGGCTGGAGGCAGGAATAGCGCCAGGGAGGCAGATTAAGAGAGGACAGCTGGCATGAACACCTGGATGGAGTCATAGATGATGTCCACGCATAGGGGAACGACACCAACCCCAATCTACCTGTGGATAACCTACTGACCCCTGACCGAAGTCATATAAGGGTCTCACCAAAGGAACAAGCGAGTGAGACACTGCTGGACGCGAGAGAGACCCATCTCCCCCTTCCAAGAGCCATGCCCTGCCATGTGGTCCTATCTTGTAGGGACCTTTATTCTTCTTACCAGTGAAGAATTTAGCCCTTCCTCCACGACCATTACCCTCACTGAAGCCACATCTTCTACAAGGTAAAATGATCTGTTGCAAAAGGTCTTCCAGTCAGTCACACTGTTTCAATTCTTGTACTAAACTTCCTATATCCATTTCTAAGTACCAGTATTTCCATATCAATCTTGCCTTGTTAGGGCAGTGTTACATAAAAGCCTGTGTTTGAATAATTACATAAAATCGTGTGTTCAAGGCTTCTTGGCACCCTCTGTGCTCGCCTTGTCCTAGGTATATTTTACTGCTTCCTTACTGGCTTTTAATTCGTGAATCTCTCCGTTTACAGAGGGTTTGTTAGCCTTGTGTCAGCATCGTCACCCCTATGGATATACTTTCAAGTTTTCCCAGTTATAATTAACCTCTCAAGCCTTGCCTGCCTGATTAGTCCATTTCATCTTTTGACATTTCATGTAAATACACGTAATTTTAAATTTACCCTAACGTGTTTACTTACAAATGCCTTGTGAGTAGAGCCCTCAGCTCAGATAAATTCCCCCTTTTTTCCCTTGTTTTTTTACAATTTCCTGAATCGACAGCAGTCAGATTTTATACAAAAACAAAGTAACGAAATCATTCATTTAGAGTCTATAACTGGCTCATGGTTGGTAAACAGGTAATAATTCAAAAGGGAACAATCAGGCATTTTGCATTAGAACACGCTCTACTATTGTCATTCTTCACTGATAAACAATTTAATGAGTGTATTCTGTTAAAAGAACAAGAATATATATGTAATTTTGATAACCTGTATAAGAATACTAATGCTTATCCCTGTATTCAAGTAATTGTTTTAAACCAAAACCAAGAAAAAGATGTATGTACCACAAACTATGATAAACCTTTTGAAGCACTTATGACTGATCAAGAAATCTTTGTATTTTCACTAAATACTGTTGTAGCTAAAATTAAATGTCACAACATTAGCACAGAAATAGTTTAAAAATATTAAAACTTTTACATCATCATGTCAGTTAGGGATAGCAAACCAATTATATTATGAACCCCATCTTTTCACAACATATAAATTCAACAACCATGTGCCATATAAGAATTATTTATATAAAATAGATGAATTTAAGTTGTCTCAGTTAGAATTAAAGAAGCTTGAAAATTTGAACTATGTTGATGAATATTTCTACTATAAAGAAACTGTCTCCCCAATTTTATCATTAGTAGATCTAGTGGTAATAGCAATAACTGTTATTTTTGTTTATCCTGGTAGTGAGAAAATTAATCTTATCAGAAAAATACAAGGGATATTGACAGAACTCAATAATAACAATAACTGAAAATTGATGTTAACATTATTGTTAAATGATGATAATAATTTTATACGTTTGTTGTTTTGAATATTCATTTAATATACTTATGAATTAATATACTTATAATTTGATGTGTTTGATATTTTAATATGATTATTTTTTTTTGAGAATGTTTCAATGAACTTATGTCATTTCCTCTACAATTGGAGAAACAATTTTTATTATGCCCATTGTTCCATTTTATTGCCAGTTTAATTATTACTATTGTATCCATTTTATTATGTTTAATTAAACACTGAAGTCAATGTTTGGTAGGTGGCCGAGTGATGTAATGATAGCTGGGAGAATATTAGTTAGGAATAACGTAAATACAAGAGAGAGAGAGAGAGTGTTGACACTTCCTGTGTCGTGACTATGTAGCAAAACATTGGCGTGAGTTTAATCTAAGCGCAATCATTAAAGAATGTTTAACTATCTCACCTGTGAGCTTACCTTTCAACTTTCGCCAGAACTCAAAGACTTCCAGTGACGTCATTAGTCCCACCTACAAAGGAGGCGATTAAGTCATTTAATTACACCCAAAGGGATGTCATTAGATAATCTCCAGCCACTTGGAACGTCAACAAGGCAGGACAAAAGCTACTGCCCGCCTATTGAGGGGAAGGGCAAGGACAAAAGCTATTGCCCGCCTATTGATGGGATGGGCAAGGACAAAAGCTATTGCCCACCTATTGATGGGATGGGCATTTTCCTTTCAAGAACCTTCAAAAAGCAAGTTTGAAGGGAGAGAGAAGCAGATAGAAGATAGAGAAGTAGAGGAGGGAGGTTGTGAGCCTCACCAGTTGTGGATTGATAAGAAAGCAAGGATCATACTTTGATTTGTATTCATACTACTTAACATGTATACATATTTAACTTGCATATGTAGTGTTATTTTTACTAGTGTGATAATGAAGTAAGAAAACCACACTATGTCTTCCTAAGCCTCCTGGGACTCAAACGTTACTACAACTAATAACAAACAAAGCTAGAAACGAACTACAACAATAAATGAAGAAAAGAACATCACAACATTTGAAGTTCGTAACTACAACATTACAAAAGGTGCTAACAACATTACATTAAACAATTACATAAAATCGTGTGTTCAAGGCTTCTTGGCACCCTCTGTGCTCGCCTTGTCCTATTAGTGCAGCAGATAATTGCATATTTCATAAGAATCGTTCAGATAGTGAAACAAGCATGAAATTTTGCACAAGTGCTCTTTAAAGTTCCCTCTATCAGAAAAGGGCGCTGGCCACACAAAAATTTAATATGGCGGCCAAATTCCAAGATGGCGGCCAGTATCGACAGATTTTGGCTAATTTTTCACTAGAATGGCATGTATTTGCTTCTAGCAATATGGTAAAGCTCTTCCATACTATTTCTTGTGAATATTATGTTTCTGTAGCTTCCCAGTACAGTTTACCTTTAAATATGGGGGCTATATGGCTGCCAAGAAAAGGTAGAAACAATAATTATAATGAGAAATAATGCCTGTTCAACAATTATCGTTTTAAGCATGGATCTTGGTTTCTGTGGTTTTAGATCCTAATGAGGCCATCTCTTTCGAATAACTCATCAATTCTGAAGGAAAATTAATAAATGTAAAAGAGTGCATGTCTGCACACAACCAGGGCACACTGGTGACATCACTGCTGTGTAACTCAGCATGGGGTTCAGTGCCAGCTAATCCAGCTTTACTAATCCTGTAGTCTTAGACTAGTAGTTGTAGTATAGTTTAGTTTAGTGTCCCAAATGCTTTCTAACAGCCCCAGACCAGCTATAGTTAGATAGCCGCACCTGAATAGACAGGATGTGCCAGCGCGGGAGAGCCGAGCCAAGGGTATGGGGCTGTACATGATGGTTCATGTACTTACCCGGATGGTGTACAGATCACACGGGACTTAAATGGCACTGGATGAATGATCGGGCTAGGTGTAGGGAGACCGAACCTAGTTGAATCCCATACAGGAATGTGTGCTTTGTTTAAGGTGGTAAAAGGATAACCCCTCGGCCTTAATCAAAGAGTGAAATCATGGCAGAATGTGATGCCAATCCAATATTGAGCAGTAGAAAAACAAACTGGAGTTTGTGTTGTCTTTGTCAGAAGGACAAAAGAGGTGAGCACTTGACATCACCTCAAGTCATCATGTCCTAGACCATGATGGGTACACAATGCTGGCAAGGAACATTCCCATGTTCAGTGAAATTAATGAAATGCCACTGATAATGGATCCAGCAAGGCTGGATGAAGGTGATGGCATAGAGGCCACTCTCAGGAAAAATGCAGCAAAATACCATGTGAACTGTCGCTTGTTGTTTAACAACACTAAACTGGACCGTGCAAGAAAGCGACAATCCAATGACCAGACCAGCAACACTGAGACTAGTCGTGCAAAAACTGCGCCGAACCAGTCATGACAATGAAGTTTGCATTTTCTGTGAGAAAGTGGCACCTGCATCTGATCTCAGACAGGCTAGTACTAAGGGCCTTGACTTGAAATTGCGTGAATGTGCAGAGATACTTAGTGATGGCAAGCTCCTTGCTAAGCTGACTGGTGGGGATGTCATTGCACAGGAGTTTAAGTATCACCATGCCTGTCTTTGTGCCCTCTACAACAGAAAAAGGTCCTACCTGAGGAGCCTTGAGAAAGACCAAGGTAGCACTGAGTCAGAATCAGATGTGTATCCACTAGTTCTGTCAGAACTGATGACATACACTGTTGAAAACAACCTTTGTTCAGATGATCCAGTCACATTTCGGCTGGCAGATATTTGCCACCTCTACCAACAACGTCTGGAACAATTAGGTGTAGAGTCACCAAGTGTAAATTCCACGAGACTCAAAGACAAACTTCTGGCAGAAATTCCAGAACTTGAGGCTCATAAATCTGGCAGAGATGTATTACTTGCATTTCAAAAGGATGTGGGAAAAGCACTTGCTCAATCATCTGATCTTTCAGAGGCAGTTATCATTGCTAAAGCAGCAAATATTCTCAGAAAGTCTATACTTGATCATCAGTCACGGTTTGATGGCACATTTTCTGAGGCTTGTGTACGAAATTCTGTGCCTCCTCTCCTGCTCCAGTTTGTAGGGATGGTTGAGCATGGGGCTGACATCAAGTCACAGTTACGATTTGGAGCATCAAAGTCAGACCAGGCCATTGCACAGCTCATGCAGTTCAACTGCTACTCCCGATACAAAGAGGAGCAACAACTCATAGACACTCCAAAGACAGAGAAACACCATTCCCAGTCTACATGGGACTCTCAGTCTATGCCAAAACCAGGAAGAGAAACCTGGTTGAAATGCTACATCAGTATGGCCTCAGTATCTCTTATGACAGAGTACTGGAGGTCTCTGCACAGTTAGGAGATGCCACAGTTAGCAAATATGTGGAGGAGGGTGTGGTCTGTCCCCAGTACTGCGAAAAGGGTTGTTCACCACTGCAGTGATGGACAACATCGACCACAACCCATCTGCAACTACTGCCACTACCTCCTTCCATGGAACTAGTATCTCCATATTTCAGCACCCCACCAAGGAGAACACTGGACAGGAAAGACAGCAACTAAAGTTTGCACCTGAGAAAGTGAGGTCGGTGCCTGAATTGCCGGACACATTCACAAACATCTCACCAGCTTCCTTTCAAACAAAGAACCCTGTGCCACCAAACACTGCAATACCAAAGCCACCCACAGATATCTTGGGGCCACAGCTTGCACTGGAGTATCAGTGGCTAGACAAGGTCATAGTCACCCAGGAAATAGATGATGCAGTGAATCTGACGTGGTCAGCTCATCACGCTTCAATGAAGAGAAGCCCAGAATTTGAAGTAACCATAACTTCATTGCTTCCTCTCCTGCGTGATCAGGCTCATTCTGTTGCTACGATCAAACACGTGATGCAGAAAGTGCAGGATGTCACTGATTTTCTGAACCCTGGCCAGATACCCATAATCACAGCTGATCAGCCAATCTATGCCGTAGCAAAGCAGGTGCAGTGGCAGTGGCCTGATCAGTATGGCGAAGACAAGTATCTGGTAATGTTTGGTGGTCTGCACATTGAGATGGCAGCAATGACATCTCTTGGTACTCTTCTTCATGGCAGTGGTTGGACAGGAGCTCTGGTGGAGGCAGGAGTTGCTTCATCTGGAACTGCAGAATCCTTCCTGTCAGCTGCAAGTGTAACCAGGACACGGCAGATGCACCAGGTTACAGCCTCTAGTTTGTACAAACTCCTGAGGACAGCATACACTGACTACTGTGCTGAGAAAGCAAACAACAATGAGCAGGCATTAGAGTTTGAGGAGTGGTGTGACCTTCGAAGACAGCAGAGTCCACAGTTCCACTTCTGGCACATGGTGTTGTCTATGGAACTTGTGATATTCCTACTGATCAGGTCCTTCCATGAGGCCAATTTTGTCCTCTACTGCCAGGCATTGCATGAGCTGATACCCTACTTCTTTTCCAACAATAATACAAACTATGCTCGTTGGCTGCCTATTCACCTCAGGGACATGCTTACCCCTAGAGAGTTCACACCCAGAGTTGCACAAGGAGTTCAAGGCTGGCAACTTTGTTGTGCACAAGACCAGTCGCCAGTTCTCAGCAATGGCTCTTGACCAAGCTCATGAGCAGACCAATGCCTTTATAAAGGCTGATGGCGGAGCCATTGGGCTGACTGAAGATCCGTCAGCACTCAGAAGATGGATGGTGGCTGGCCCAGAGATCATCCGCTTGGTGTCTGCATACGAAACAGAGGTTCAAAGTAAGGAGTCTAATGAGCAGACAACACACCATGAACAAACACCTCATGCGCAGAAGACATTCTTGGAGAGAGTCAGCAAGCTGTCATTGGCTTTGCAACACTTGGGAAGTCCTTTTCAGGAAGAGAGCCAGGATCTGTATTCCATTGACAACAAAGACATTGCCCACCCCAGCTCAGCAGAACTTCTACAGACACACCTTGACAGAGGCCGCACTAAATTTCAAGAAGTTTTCAGACTCTTTGGCAAACAATGCAGTCTCCTTCTATGAGCCGATAAAGAAGAACAGAACTGACTTCTTCAGGCAAGAAGCTGCTCCTGTAGAACAGTCAAAGCAGAAACTTCTGAAGGAGGATTGCCAGCTTTTCTCAAAGCTATTTATATCCTGTCAGAGCCGTGAATGTGATCTGCAGGAATTCTTCCAGCACGAGAATCAAACATTCCCAGCTTCCCTTAGTGAGGGTGGTAGGCTGTACACATGTCAGAAGTCTCAGCTGACCTCGGTCCTGGAGAGTCATGTTACACTAGAAGACAAAAAGAACCAAAGACTGATGTCCTCATTGTAGATGGATCAGCTTTGGTCCATGCCTTGCCACCAAAGAAAGGAAAGACCTTTGAGGGCTATGCACTTTGCGACTTCTTGCCTGTGATACAATCCTATAGCAGCAAGTACACATCATCACATCTTGTATTTGATGTATACAATACATCCAGCCTCAAAGCTGAGACCAGGCTCCAACGTGGTCAAGGAGGAAGGCGCAAGGTGACAGACAAGAACACAATTCCATCCAACTGGCGCAATTTCCTAAGACACGATGCCAACAAGACAGAGTTGTTCCAGTTCCTGGCAGACAAAGTTGCCCAGATGTCTGCCACAAATGTTGTCATTGCCACGAAAGGGTCTGCTGTCCTCAGCACTCATGAGGCTAGTCTTCAGGGACTGGAAAAGTGCTCTCATGAGGAAGCTGACACCCGCATCTTTCTCCATGCCAAATATGCCACAGAACATGGAGCCAAGACCATCACGGTTAAAGCAAATGACACAGATGTTCTTGTCGTTGCAGTCAGTGCTTTCTCCACTCTCCACAATCTAGGGCTAGAGAAGCTATGGGTGGCATTTGGCCAAGGCCAGAGCCTGCGCTGGATTGCTGTGCATGACCTGTGCAACTCTCTGGGCCAGGAGAAGGTGAATGGCATGCTCTTCTTCCATGCGTTCACAGGCTGTGATACAGTGTCAGCCTTCCGAGCAAGGGCAAGAAGACCGCCTGGCAGACATGGAACATCTTTCCAGAGGCCTCCACTGTGTTCTCCAAACTGAGTCACTACCCTCTCAGAGTGGAAGAGAGTGACCTGAAGGTCCTGGAGAGGTTTGTCATACTTATGTATGAAAGATCCAGCACTGCTGGCACTGTGGATGAGGCTAGACTTGATATGTTTGCCAGAAAACAAAGGGCATATGAGGCCATTCCACCAACCAGGGAGCTCTCCTCCAACACACCAAGCGTGCTGCGTACCAGGCTGGTTGTGTGTGGGGGCAGGCCACCCAGTGTCAGCCACAGCCAGAGAACCCTGCTGAGTGGGGATGGCAAAAGTCTGGTGAAGCATGGCAAGTCCTCTGGACAACCAACTCGCCCTTAGCCAAGAGTTGCCAACAGCTTACCAAATGTGGATGCAAAGCAGGCTGTCGGGAAAGGTGCAAGTGCTACAAGCTGGGTCTTCCCTGCACAGCTCTGTGCACTTGCAAATGTGAAGTCTAGATAAATATTGCCCTCTCTTCAGTAGATAATCTAGCTTGAGCATCCAACGTGTCATGCTATGCCTACCTTCTTATCCTCGAATTTTTCAAAGGTGTAGGTTGAGAGACCTATACATAAATTGGTTGCGTTTAGTCCGTATTTCTCTTCTTTTCTTTTTATGGTTACAGTCTTAGACACAATGTTGTATGTGACCATACCATTACTATTTCAGTTGAAAATAGCATATTAGTTAAACTGTCTGATCACATGAATATACCATTAAATAAAAACAGTTGGTCTCTATGTCTGCTAGCGCTGTGGATAGAAAAAAAAACTTTTATGGCAACCATTTTGTACGCCATCTTGGTTACAATTCATTTAGTAAGGGTTTTCAATAAAATGTGTGGTATGGAACATTTTTATAACCTAAAAGTCGAGGTTTAAAAAAACTGGCATATTCCATCAATAGATGCTCCCAAACCAGTGAATCTCAACATAGATGGCGACCATTTTGAAAAATAGCCGCCATCTTGGATTTTCAGGTGGCCAGCGCCCTTTTCTAAGAAAGCGTAGTCTTAGGAATGTTTGTGCCAAATTTCATGCTTGTTTCACTATCTGAACGATTTTTACAGCAATCTGCTGCACTATATGTATAATTTACTGATTCCTTACTGGCTTTTAATTCATGAATCTCTCCATTTACAGAGGGTTTGTTAGCCATGGCAATCTCTCTTGACTGTGCCTCGTGTCAGCATCGTCACCCCAACGGATATACTTCCAAGTTTTTCCAGTTATAATTAACCTCTCAGGCCTTGAATGCATGATTAGTCCATTTCATCTTCTGATATTTCATATCCTGTAAATACAAGTAATTTCAATCCTACCCTAACGTGTTTAATTACAAATACCTTGTGAGTAGAACCCTCAGCTCAGGCAAATTCCCTCTTTTTTTCCTTGTTTTTTTTTTTTATGATCTCCTGAATCAACAGCCGTCAGATTTTACACAAAAATAGAGGTAAGTAAAGAAATCATTCATTTAGAGTCTATAACTGGCTCATGGCAAGCATTTCCCCAGGTTAAATCATAAATATATATATATATATATATATATATATATATATATATATATATATATATATATATATATATATATATATATATATATATATGTAAAGGCCCTTTCTGAGCCTATACTTGATTTAAGTCTCTGTTTTATGAACAGAGGTTTGATCTCGCTTATCCCAGACATTATATGTGTAACGTGAGCCGATATCATAAGTTATATCTTTCCCTAACTAAAATCTGAGGACTACTGGAATGAGATACTAAGTACAAAACTAAACCCTTTATTGACAAAATCAACGAAAAATAACTTCTTAAATATTACGAAGAATGAAACCCAATGTTTCAACACTACCAGAAAATCTTCTAAGGAGATAATGCTCCAAAATCATAAACACTCAAATACCTAAGGGAATACAGAAAATAACTCATCTGTCAAATCATGAACAGGTCAATCAATAAAAACCGGTCATCTCAAATGTCATAACACTCTCATCCTTGTAGGAGGGAGAGAGGAAAAAGGAATAGGAATGGAGTGGAACAGAAATACCTGTGAAAGAACAAACGTCACATAAAAAAATCATAAAATGTAAAAAAATTGCAGAAACACATTTCACTGTCACAGGAGATACCGTGTGTTCACAGTTCTGAAAAACAAAGTCTAAAAACGTATATGAATTCTTACTCACTCCACAAGTCCTCTGGGACAGTCTCCATGTGAAAAATCACTCACATCTTCAGACACACATGAATCGGATCTCACAAGTCCGATTCGAACAACATTCCTCACATTATATTCATTATGTAACGCATGAACGAACGTACTTTTGTATGACATCATTCGAGGTCAAAGTTCGGCAAGACACGCCTCTGTATTTCAAGGCGTCACTATCGACATGCATCCTTCAAAACCGGATTTTGTAACTGGTTCAGCTTCTAGAACGTTCTTTGCTGAAAACGCATTTGCCAGCCCGTGTCTTATCACCAAGGAGCCTTTTGCGACTTCCTGTGGTATGCGAATTACTTCAGCAGTTTCCTATCTGCTGCGTGTAGTGAAAATGGACCCTGCGAATAGCTGACCCAACTTTTCAAAGGTCACCTTCGCGAGCCTTTACAGATTGCTCGGTCCACGCACCTGAGGTGGACCCCACCTCAAAATGACTAGGTGCAAAACTTATATCTTATAACAGATATTATAGCACAACCAGTTCATTCAAGAAACGCATTAATCTAGATGATTTGACTCCTGGTACTGCCTCGCGCTGAAAGGCCTGCGACTGCACACGCCAACGGTGATCCAACCAAGATGAAAGGCTTGCGACTGCACCAGTCCAAGCTGAATGTATTCTTGCGTCTCCCAGCGATCCGACGAAAATTAATGGCTCGCAAATCCTTTTTGCGCCAACCCAACGTCTCCTCGAAAGTACAGCAACATGAAGACATCCTGCCCGACATCTCTCCAAAGTGCAGAAGTAACGTTGACAGCTTTCTCATATGTTGAGGACGGTGAAGCTATTCCAACCTCTCCATTTCGAGGGAGTGGTATTTTCCGTGAGTCGGTCATACCGACAGCCATATCAAAAAGTAACTAGTCTATTCCCTGTACCATATTATTACTGAACCAAATAAGACTACTAGTGCAAAGGTCATATGTTCTCATTGTGAAACAATTCCAAGTTGGTACCCGGAATTTCCACAGTCAACTCACTACCAAGTACACTAACTCTAAAGAACTATTCATAAAAATTCTACCCAACAGAAAAAAGTACTCAAGAATCCTATCCATACACTGAACAACGAAAGGCAATTCTAAACATCTGAAAGGTATCATATCTCGTAAAAGACATCAAGGTTCTACTCTGGTTAGCGAATATTTCGCAATACCTGACTAATTCTCAACACCATAGCAATTGACTTAATGGCAATCGCTCCTATGATCCTAACAACTACAATTACTCATGGCACAGCTCCCTTATATTTTAAAAGAAAACTGAAAAATCCCAAATATTCGAATTCGATATCCCTATCAAAATCTTCTTAAACCTCTCCTAAATCCTAACTGACAAATCCCAACCCGAAAAAGATCAGACCCGTTCGGTCCGATATACTAAATACCTCCCCAAAGTGAAATCCTAAACAACAAACCCTTATTCTGTAACTCTATACTCAAAGATATTGCGTCAGACGACAAAACACATCATAGCATAATAACATAATAACACACGGGTCAAATCTTGTATGAAATTAGCCCATGTCACAATTCCCAAAATCATATGAAAACAAACCATTAACGCAAAGTAACCCATTACTATCGCCAAGTGCGAACGTTGAAATCCCTAACCGCAGTTGCGATCCATATAAAAACAAAAACTCAAATTCATATATCTACAAAACTCTACGGTATTCTGCACACAATTTACACTAAGTACTGCAGCTTACATCAGAAATCACAATGAACCCGAACTATTAAAGATTCGTAAAACTCTATGGAGTAACGTCCTCCTGAATTACAACAAACTACAAGTCATGCTCATTTACAACCCATTAACACCCGAAAGGAAAAAAAAAATGACCCGTAACTACCCATTACCATAACAACAATACAACCCAGGAATGCATCCATGCTAAAATCCATTAACCCGTCGTTTTAATCTTAGAAATATGTGTCAAACGAGACACACCTGTGTTTTCATTCACAACAATAAATCTATTTCCCAATTTTGCTTCAACAACATGGAACGGACCTTCAAACTTAGGACCTAGCTTATAGTTCAGCTGATTCCTGACATTTATCTTCAAATAAACTCTATCTCCAACAGCCACTTTGACTCTATCTGGCTTTGCATTACTCCTATCTACCATGTCTTGCGTTTTCATCTCAAGATTCTTAGCAAGTTGCGCATATCTCTCTTTCGCTGTTGAAATCAGCGATTTTACAACCTCATCACCTGTCGGAATGGGTAATAGATCAAACACGCCTCGCGCTGGGTATCCAAAAAGCGCTTCATTGGGAGACATTCCAATAGTATCGCTAAACATAGCATTTATACTATGCTGTACCTGTGGAAGATAGCGGTCCCAATTTGGGTCATTACCTCTCACGGTCATTCTAAGAGCTTCAATAACCTTCATCAACAACCACTAATAAATGTCTATACCCATAAGCAGATTCTGAGAAATTACCCAGAATATCCATATGCACTCTCTGAAACGGCCTATTTGGTATGGGATATGAATCCAAACGACACGACACCGTCGTCGCCGGCTTATTCGCATTGCAAATAGCGCAATTCTTCATAAAGGCCTCTACTGCGGAAAACATTTTTCCAAAAGAACTTTGACCTGACGTTTTCATACGTCTTGTCAACACCTAAATGAGGAGAACCAAATTTACAATGTACAATATCTAGAACTTGTGGTACTAGACTCTCTGGCACAATGATTTGTGTAGTTTCACCCATACTTAGACTACTTCGCAAGTTATACTTAACTTTCCTAACTAATAAATTATTCTCCAATTCTAGTCCAGAAAAAGGCAACTTATAACCTTTCTTCGGTAAAACTCCTCTGAGAAATGCCTTAGCATCTGATAATAATTTATCTTCATCTTGCTTCTCTTCGAGCAAGGGTATGTCCCAAGTGACATTTTCACCAGTAACATAACACACAGCGTTTCCCTCAACATCACGAATAACAATCTCTTCCGAGACTGCCGACACGCTATTTCTCTCCGAAGTATGCACTATAGGAACGTGTATGTCCCCTACATGCGATATCTCAGAACTACTAGTATCCGAGACATGGGACAATCTCGTCTCCCGCACAGGATTCGGTATGTACTCCCTCATCCTCAACCAGAAAATATCTGCTCAATGCATCTGCAACCACATTATGCTTACCTTCAATGTATTTGAGGCTTGCATCAAAATCTCTCAATGTCAAAAACTGCTGGATCAACACTTCCCTTTGTCCAAACGGAAAGTGTCATTCAAGCAAAGGCAAGCGCTCTACCCACGTACTCACACACACATACCCACACGCACATACGTGTGTGACTACAAAAACCAAGAAGTGCATTCACACTTGTGCAAAAACTGTTTTGCACCCCGCAACTCACAAATATCAAATAGAAAACTACACCACTATAAAAGTTCCCAGAAATAATTCAGCAATCAAATATCACCCATGCATAATACACGCCGATGCGTACCGCAGATTGCTATAAAAAAAAAAAAATACAACACACCATAATACGCTCAGCGCTTCACTAGGCGTGGCAAAGCAAGTACGATGCTCCGCCCAAACTCGTGACGCAATTACTACGTCACCTTGGTGATGATGGAACACACTCGTTGCAACCGAAACATTAGTCAAAACACAACGACAAAAAACACACAGTTGTCCCTATCACCAGTTACAACACAACAAAAAGGACAATTTCACATTAACACAACTAAAAAAAAAGAAAAAGATAACATCACAACACTTACGTTAGCAGCGCGCGAATTTCCATCAAGCGAAGAGAGAGAGAGAAACAAAAAACACTCGCGCGTCTTCACGTGTTTTAAACATACACTTAGTGGTCATAACACCGCAACTATTGCACAATACACCCACTGTTTTACCCCCTACCCAAAGCACTCTTCACGAAACACTAGCTAGCGAGAGAGATGCTCGCAGCTCGCCCCCGGCAACATCTGACGCTGCTGACTCCCACTAAATCCTATCCTGAGACGCCAACACTAATTTATGTCTCTTCGGAAACGTATACATGCCTAATTATTTAACACCCCCTAACTGCCCTAACTACCTTATACGCTACCTTTTACGCTGTCACCAAAACTGTAAAGGCCCTTTCTGAGCCTATACTTGATTTAAGTCTGTTTTATGAACAGAGGTTTGATCTCGCTTATCCCGAGACATTATGTGTAACGTGAGCCGATATCATAAGTTATATCTTTCCCTAACTAAAATCTGAGGACTACTGGAATGAGATACTAAGTACAAAACTAAAACCCTTTATTGACAAAATCAACGAAAAATAACTTCTTAAATATTACGAAGAATGAAACCCAATGTTTCAACACTACCAGAAAATCTTCTAAGGAAATAATGCTCCAAAATCATAAACACTCAAATACCTAAGGGAATACAGAAAATAACTCATCTGTCAAATCATGAACAGGTCAATCAATAAAAACCGGTCATCTCAAATGTCATACCACTCTCATCCTTGTAGGAGGGAGAGAGGAAAAAGGAATAGGAATGGAGTGGAACAGAAATACCTGTGAAAGAACAAACGTCACATAAAAAATCATAAAATGTAAAAAATTGCAGAAACACACATTTCACTGTCACAGGAGATACCGTGTGTTCACAGTTCTGAAAAACAAAGTCTAAAAACGTATATGAATTCTTACTCACTCCACAAGTCCTCTGGGACAGTCTCCATGTGAAAAATCACTCACATCTTCAGACACACATGAATCGGATCTCACAAGTCCGATTCGAACAACGGTTCCTCACATTATATTCATTATGTAACGCACGAACGAACGTACTTTTGTATGACATCATTCGAGGTCAAAGTTCGGCAAGACACGCCTCTGTATTTCAAGGCGTCACTATCGACATGCATCCTTCAAAACCGGATTTTGTAACTGGTTCAGCTTCTAGAACGTTCTTTGCTGAAAACGCATTTGCCAGCCCGTGTCTTATCACCAAGGAGCCTTTTGCAACTTCCTGTGGTATGCGAATTACTTCAGCAGTTTCCTATCTGCTGCGTGTAGTGAAAATGGACCCTGCGAATAGCTGACCCAACTTTTCAAAGGTCACCTTCAGAGCCTTTACAGATTTATATATATATATATATATATATATATATACAGTGTATATATATTGTGGAGCATCACTATATTGTGATCGAAAATAATGATTAAAAGCCACAATAATATAATTGATAAATTGTATATTTTTTTTTTTTTAAGACACAAAAATATACAAAAAAAAAGGGATAAAAACGAGGAGCTTTCGACCGTTTGCGCAACGGTCCTCTTCAGCCAACTGAATCAAAATACTAGTTTTTCTTATTAAAAGACACGTTGAAAAGAATTTTGGTGATAGTCGATCCAAGAAAACATCGAACTCTCTTTCAGTGTGGACTAGGCAGTTACGTAATGGCAGTTTCCCCGTATCTGTTTTCACTTTCAATGGTGATGCATATGAACAAAGATCTGGAATAGCAATGGGATCCCCCCTCTCCCCTGTTTTGGCTAATATCTGCATGGAGTTCTTGGAGGAGACTATTCTGAGTTCTTGCCCGTCTCGGTTTAAACCTATATTTTGGGTTCGCTATGTTGACGATATTTTCATTCTTTTTCCTCCATGATGACGATCTATTCAGTGAACTAGTAGAGTTTGTTAACAGACAGATACAACAAATCAAGTTCACTTCTGAACAGGAATCAGAGCACAGATTACCTTTTTGGATGTCCTAGTTTTTCACAACCCAAACACAAAGAAGTTTGAATTCTCGGTTTACCGAAAGCCGACTAATGCAGAATTATATGTTCATTTTATTCCTATCACAGCATACAGATAAAGAAAAATATCATTGTAAACATGGCTGCCAGGGCTCTTCAGGTTTGTGACCCACAATATTTAGATGATGAAATTGCACATATTCGAAATACTTTTAGCAAGTTGAGTTACCCTACCCATTTTATTGAGGATGCTTTGTCTAAGGGTAAGAAAAAGTTTTACAACCCTTCACTCAAGCAGACTGATCACAGCAAGAGATTCATAACGCTTCCATATCACGAAAAACTAAAATCAACAGCCCAGTTAATCAATAGTACAGGTAATGTTAAAGTAGCTTTCTCATTTGAAAACTCAATTAAATCCAAACTCAATAAAAATAATAGCCACAGAATTAATAGTGATAGTAACAAGAGAGACATAGGAGTATATTCTATAAAATGCAAGCTCTGTAATTTATTTTATTTTGGGGAGACAGGTAGAGGGAAGAACATCAGATTGCAAGAACATAAAAAAGCGGTTAAGGACTTCGCTCAAAACAGCGCTATTGCTA
>NC_089762.1:16929211-16944211 GCF_040412425.1 Macrobrachium rosenbergii
GACGTACTTACTTTTCTAATATCATGATACCTAGATAAGGAGTGTGTTGTCTTTTTAATGAGAAACACTACAATTATTCTGAGCCCTTGTAGGGAGAGTGGTTAGTTTGTGCTAGGCTGTAGGAAAATAGGACCCTCTGGGATGTTTGCCATGACTTCTAGGAAATCTTAAGTGCTTGAACCAGGCATAATGTCTTGTCTGCTAAATTGAGTTTTCCTATAAGAATAGATTTCCTTAAAGGATCCTCATTCTTGGCCAGGAATGATGGGCCAGGGGACAATAATAATTGACTGCCAGCTGTTTGCATGATGCATCGTCCCCATACAAGAGAGCCCAGTTCACTAACACGAGCTCCTAATGCTAATGCAACCAAGAAGATCGCCTTTTGTAGCATGTGTGTTGTGGTTGTACTGGGTCCGCTGAATTGAGGGGTTGATAGGAGTCTAAGCACCTTGTTCAGGGACCAAGTAATTGGAAGCCTTTTGGGAACGGGCCTTTGGAGAGCAAATGACCGCAAAAGGAAGTGACAGCTTCTATACTGGAGTCAATCTTTGAATCTATAAAGCATGGGTTCCATTAATGCAGCCTTGTATGCCATGACTGTTGTAGCCACAAGGCATTTGTCTTCAAAAGGGTATATAAGAAAAATAAAGTGTTTCTATAGAAATCTCAACTGGGCTCTCAGTATGGATATAATCTAACCATATCTTCCATACGGACTGGTATTGCTGGAGAGATGATGTCCATAATTTTTGCACTAGGTACCTAGCAATGTTGGGTGAGTAATTTTCACGATAGATATTTTTTAAAAATCCATACGTGAAGGTCTCAGCTCAGAAAGGAGAATGCGTAAACGATTTTCCCTCCTACCGTCTGGGATAGAACAGCGGGTGATAGTGGAACTGATCTTTTCGTCCATTGTTGAAGTAAAAGGAACCAATGCCTGTTTGGCCAATTTGGGGCTACTTGGTGAGCAACTTGGGTCTTATTCAAAATGGAAGTAGAGATCCATTTTTCATTGACCAGGTAAAGGGTGATTTGCCCATTCCTTGGTGGAATTTCCCAAAATTGGGATGACCGTGGCAGATGGTTTTAATTCTGCCATAGTCTCTTGTTTTCAGTCACTACAAATTCTGAAAATCTGTCTTCACATGATTAATATTTTTGAAAGTGAAGAGACAAAAGGCTGGAGGTACTTGGTGAGCAACTTGGGTCTTATTAAAAATGGAAGTAGAAATCCATTTTTGACTGACCTGGTAAAGGGTGATTTCTATAGCTTTTAATACTATAGGCACAGGTAAGAAAACCGTTTCTGTTAGTGGTTTCTCCATGTCTGGTGAAGATGCTACCAGATGCCATTCTGTATTAGGGAATGCTGCCGTTTGTAAAATCTACATGTACAACTTCGATCATAGTTTTTCTCTCGTTAATTACATTCACATTGAGGCATCTCGCCAAGGATTATCAGTATCATCAGGGGTGAGTATTGGAGCCCCTATTATGTTTTGATCTGAAGTTCTGTATTCTGAACAGACCCTTTCGCTGTTTCCAGTTGGAATGCTAACATTAGACCTTGTTTGGGCAGCATTTGTATCCACACTCACTTTTCAGTTACAGGATGTAGTACTTCTACACTTTGGGGTGTACATGACTGCCTTACTTTCCTTTTCAGAATCATGCTTCATGTCCCTTATTGCCATTCTGTGGCAAGACCATCTTTGATGGCACTCAATTTCCTTACGGAATTGGTCAAATGCCGCAAACTCTGTATCCCTTTTGGGGGAGCTTATGCAATCTAACTGAGCTTCAGCAACTGAACTGTAACTGCCTGTTAATCAAGGGGCAGAAGTCCTGGGTAAGACTCAATGATGTTTCTTTCCAGTGCATTATTAGAATAAACTATCTTTTTCCGCTCCTGCCCAGTTGACTGTATGATTGTTTTCACTAACATGTACAAAAATTCCACTGTTCACCTGTACATTTCTTAAACATCTTTTACACTGTTGTATTCTTTTCCAATATTTTTCCAGTTTGACCAACATAAAAGTTATCACAAGACTTGCATGGTATCTGGTATGCATACCCATTAGTAATGTTTCACTGTTTTATTGTTCTTAAATACTACACAATCTCTCTTGTAAGTATTGAGTAATTTTAGCTCTTTCTGGCAAATATCAACGGTTTTCGTGGAGAATTGCCACCAATATTCCCTTTACGCTGCTTCCCACAGACTACACTGTTATCTATTAATTGATTGGTTTCCGTAAATTTGAGTTGCCTCAACTGTTCTCTCTCTCTCTCTCTCTCTCTCTCTCTCTCTCTCTCTCTCTCTCTCTCTCACAGAATCACGATTTAAGGATTTCCTTTCAGTAGGTAGTTACCCGCATGTACTATCTATCAACTGCTCCCTGATGCAAATACTTGTCTGGTCAGAACTGCTCTAATACGCATTTCTTTTATTCAGTATTTATTTAAACTAAACTTAAACTTATTTGCTTAGATTTCTTGCATAGAAACTCTCAAAATACAAGCAAATGTGTAAGTATGTAAGTCAATAGGTATGCTGAAGAGACTACATGCCATAACATCATTTTGCAGCTGAAAATTTTCTGGGTGAAACAACGATTTTCTTTGATTTTCCCTTTGGCATTATATTAGACTTGCTCACCCGCAAAAATTAAGAAAAACAAACAATCTAAAAAACATCTTTACGGTATGTGCTCTCACAGAAAATGTTACACAACTGCAGTAAAATGCGATAGTTAAACATTTGTTTCGCCCAAATGGAACTTACATTCGAACAGTACGACTATGGTTATTATTAGAGCAAGGTGAAAAGAATACCTACTGCGTAAATGAGTATATCACGAGTTTGGCTCCTACCTTTGAGCTGAACTACAACGTTGTCAGAAGCTGAACGCCGAGCTGAAAAACCTCAAATTCGACGAAGAGAGTTTAATTCCACATACAGCTTCGAGACATCATACCTAAGATATATTTTCACAAGATAATTTTAAGTCTTGAAACTATGTGAAAATATGCTCACTTCATGAAAACTGTGGTTCTTCATACACACCACACCGTGTACAGAAGCCGTGGCAAGAAAGATAATAAGTATAATGACTGTAACAATCCATTCTAGCTAATATGAAACTGTCAAAACGTTAACAAAACTGTCCGTGATATATATATATATATATATATATATATATATATATATATATATATATATATATATATATATATATATATATACTCGTATATATATATAATATATATATATATATATATATATATATATATATATATATATATATATATATATATATATATATATGTGTGTGTGTGTGTGTGTGTGTGTGTAATTGATACAAAGGAAAAAAAAAAACATGTATACTGGCAACTAATTTTAAGCTAGCTTATAATTTCCTCCTCCTCATAATATACAATAAACCAATGCCTATCTCTGAAGAGAAAATCACAGTCGACGTCCTGTAAAGCCCTGGTCGGTGAATGGATGGTTCACGCTAAAACTACTACCCCACCGATCTGACCCGCTTGTTTCGCTTTGATATTTGCCAGAGATAACAGCTTCCAGTGCTCTCCGAAGGAGGTATTGCTTAACCAATAATGATCGTTACAGCTGGGCCAAATTTGCTTTAATCATCGGCAAAGAAGAAGCCATCTCTGTGATTAAGTGGTAGTTAACACTGTGCAATGATGGTCATCATGAGTCCGGTTTGGTTAACTAGGGCAAGAGATGCCGTACATTCTCGTTGAAAGAGATATTAAGTCGCAAAATACAGTGTATCTGATTGCAGAGTCAGCTTATTAGCTTGTTTCTTGTTTCTATCTGCCTGAAAACTATAATCTAGATGGAAAAGGATTGTTAGAGCAGACTAGGAAATTAAGTAAGAGCAGGGTTATTTGCCTACTGCTGGAATTTAATTCTATCCTGACCTGGAAAACAGCAAGAGATTATTTCTCGGAGGTTCCAGTAACTGGATCATCTCTTTGATTAAATCTTCACTTTTTAGGAAATAACAGAAGTTACAAACTCCGAACTTTCTTGTCGGTTTTGGTGACACGAAGTGATGTGGCTTTGATAAGTGAACTGTGGTAAAACTACTTTAGCTTGTCAAGATCCACATTTTTAGCCACTGCATTTATACTGGCGCATGCCCATGTAAAGGTATTCTTTACCTGCATCTATATTCTTGCAATTTTGCTCTTGTGACTCATATACCATTTTTTTCAAAATTAAAACAACAAGTATATGATTTTATAAACCCATGTAACTGGGCAGCCATTTGGAAATATTTATATGCTGATACATACCATTATCAATGTTAGCTTCAACATTTTCTGTCGTGAGTTTTCGAGATGAATAATTAACTTCGACAGTTTATGTCTGGATAGCTAAATACATTAAAAGAGATGAATCCTCTGTTAAAAGAAACTGGAACAAAAATCCATATGACTGTCATTGCGAAAAGTGTGAGAATCTTGGAAGGCTTGAAGTCCTTTCTCAGGAGTCAAAAGACATCATAGCTGAGGCAGTGGGTAGACCAAGAAAGTCTTTACGTAAATTGGCGCTTTAAATAGAAACAAAAAGGGGAAAGAAGAGAAGTTATGTGCTGTATATCGTGAGTTGAAAAAATCTGGTATCAAGCCATTTCATGTTATCAGCAAGCCCAACATCACTCGGCAACACAGAGAAGACCGTGCATGGTTTTGTGGTTCATTTCTTAAAGAATGGGATGAAGCTGACTTTCTCCATGTTGCCGCATCAGATAAATTCTTCATTTACACAGTCAGGAAGACATATAAAAATGACAACATTTGGGCTGCAAAGTTGGATGATATCGCCAAGTTGTGAAATTTCCTGCATGTTTGGGAATTTTTCTCTGTTTCACAGCCAAACGGTTAATGTGGATCATCAAAGAAACAGGACAGCCATGGAATAGCAAATACTTCAGAGAAACTGTGCTTACTGGTGGAGTATTTCCTTTCCTCAAAGATCATGAAAATGTGTTATCTGTTGAAGAAGTCACATTCTGTTGAAGTCACATTTTTGCATGATATGGCACCATGTTTCAAGGCTATTCAGACACAGGAGCTGCTTCGAAACACTGGTATAGATTTCTTCTCGTCAAGTGAGTTTCCCGGTAGCTCCCCTGACCTTAATGTGTGTGAAAACATTGGTAGTATCTTAAGGATTGTGTTTAAGCGTGCACAGTGAACTATGATGGTATATCAAGCCTCGACGACCTGCAAAGAGAGGTGACCGAAGCGCTCAGGGAAACGGAGTTTGAGTCTCGGCTTTTTTGCGATTTGCTGAAATCATACCCCTCAAGAATGCAGGCTGTGGTACAGGCAGATGGAGGCCACACAAAATATTAAATACTCAGAGAGAAACTTAAATACCTGTTCTGAATTACTTTTGTTTTTGTCCATATCAATTTTAGTTTATGCTGTAGAGGGGGGCCTCTAATTTCAAAACACCCTGTATATATGTATATATATATATGTATATATATATATATATATATATATATATATATATATATATATATATATATATATATATATATATATATATATATATATATATATATATATATAATCAAGCAACAATATAAAAGATAACACCACCTATTGAAAGATTCAGGGAAAACACTCTTTTGCAGGAAAGCCGAGGGAAAAATAACAGCCTTTGGACCCGAACATCTCAGGAATACTGATCTCTGCAGTGTAGTGGTGCACCACTTGGTATGCCGGCCTTGGTAGAGGAAGAGATTCTACGTTTCACTTACCTCAGCAAAAGAAATCTTGCTGAAATGACAGCCACACTACTTTTTGGCCAAGAAAAAGATTATTTATGGAATACTTGTGCATACTGTCGTTAATTCATCAAACTGTTTATTTTAGTTTACCTCGCATGAGTTCGTGCATTTTTCTCTGTTAGAAGCCAGGATAAAGCGAAGGACTGAGTCTAGTAAACAAATTTATTATTAAAATTGCAATGAAAATCGGCTAGTGCCAACCACAACAAACGGCAGTAGCAAGCTGTCTTTATATTCTCATCCTCTGATCAGCAAAATTAAGCAGCGTTGGTATGGTGTCGGTGCTGTATTTATTTCTTTTACTGGCCATTTCTGTGCTTGGATGTTAGCCATTAATGAATCCCTAAAGGTAAGAAGACCTCTGCATGGAAGATCTCTCTATCAGTGAAGTTCAACTGCCCTGGGTTTAGTCATTGCTTAGACAGGTGACCACACACTGATGACTGAGAGACAACTTGGGCTCATCAACTCACACAGCAATTAATAGATCTGGCGTCAGACCATGGGAGTTTGATGGTAAGGGCAGTTTCTTGATGAGCCTCGAAAAGCTATCAAATTAGAGCATTTATTTCTGGCCCTTTTTATGGAAAAATAATGCGTTCTGTCATAAGAGTGAGGCTATGTTCATTAACATTAGAATGATATACTGACCATTCTAACAGAAATCAAATAAACAAAAGGATAGTAGTAAGAAAGCAGTAGAGCACCAAGAAACAACAACAGTGGTGTTGATACTCAGTCAGTAATTTTAAGTACCAACAGCCAATATACATGAAAAGTTGAAATTTTCATGTCAGTGAAGGATATAGATTTTTATACTTCATCTTGGCGGTCACCCGCGGCTAGTATGATTGGTTTTCCAATCATACCAGCCGCGGGTGACCGACAACGAATACTAAACAGTAAAATGTTTGTGACACTGCTATCCTGTAAGTCAATCAGGTTGAACAATATTGGATCAGGTCAGTACTTGAGTGGGTTACCACATATGAATGGCAAGCGCCTGTGATCTTATGATTATGATTATCTGTGGGACATCTAAGAGGCCATCGTAATGAATTCATGAGTAACTGTAATAATTCAAATGATAAATGCCATTGAATTTTACTGTTAGATGGTTTTTCCTGTGAACGAGAAAGTAACGTGTTTTACGGTTATAGTCCAAATCTTAAAAATATATAATTTTCATTGTTATTTCATTACTATTTCGGGGTAATGGTAAATTTGGTATCAGTTCACTTCTCTTACTTTACCATAATCCAATATTTTGGGTTTGTTACTATTGGTTGCACGTCAGTTTGCTTAAAAATTACTTCAAGGATACTTAAAAACCTTTATTCTTATAGGTTTTGTTTTTATCTGAATATAATATAGCTTTATAGTGATAAAACCATAACTGAAATATGTTAGATTGACATACTGTAGTCCATCATAAATATTTGCAAATATTTTACGCCTTCATGGCAGGGCGGTACACTAAATCTTTTTTAAGCAGATATTACACTTGAGGTTACTTGAAAGACTAATATACATAGATATAATCTCAGAACGAATGACTGCTACCTAAGGTAGCTTTTCACGGACTTGAGCAAGATGACAAATGAAAGTTAAATTCGAGATTTTTGGTATTTGTAACTATTATAAAAGTGTGTATGTGTGTAATATATATATATATATATATATATATATATATATATATATATATATATATATATATATATATATATATATAGACCCGACAAACATCTCAGGTTGAAGAGGTAAAGGCACGCATATATCTTACAAGAACAAGTTTATTCGGCCAACGTTTCACATCATGATGCATCCTCAAGGCTGGAAATTACAGACAATAAATATAAAATATATAAAAGCTTCTTTAAAAATTTTTTAAAAATTTATACAAAAAAATTAAAACAAGAACTTGAAAGGAACACCTATAAAAGTGACTAGAAAGACAGGGAGGAAATAAACAAACGAAAGAAACCTATAACGAACGTGGAGAGTAAACAAACAGGCAGTTATATGGACGACGATTGGGTGTTTAGTGTTGGTACATTATTTTTATATATATATATCAATAATTTTAAAATATATATATATATATTCCGAATATAATTCGGGATTGGACAATGTGCAACCGTCCTGAAGCTGAATTGAGGATGCATCATGTGATGTGAAACGTTGGCCGAATAAACTTGTTCTTGTAAGAGACATGCGTGCCTTTACCTCTTCAACCTGAAATTATATATATATATATATATATATATAAATTACTGAATACTGATAAGAATGCCTTTCACAAAAATTCCTTCCTGGCTATATGAGGCGGTTTATTATTCATAAGTGCAAAACGCTAGAAAAATAAACCTTCGAGTAAACGTTTCGGGTTTGCTTGAAGCTTATCAATCAAAGTAGTTCAGAGCTGAGTCAATATCTCATACATCATCCAAAGGGAGCACATCAGATAAAGAGAGGCTGAGGTCATGCGGTGCAAAAAAGAGAGGTGTTGGATCCCGGTGGCTGTTCTCTTGACCCCTTAGAGTTTCGGTAGTATAAGGCGTGTGTAGGTGGCAACACGTGACTGCAGAAGATCTAGCATCTGGAATGCCTTGTTCCAAATTGGTGATGCATCGTCAAAAGACATATCCGCAAGATGGGCTTCGAGAGAAATCAAGCCTATTTAACCTGTCACTGATATCGGACTATGAATTCCTTCCGATAATTTGCGGTGTAAATAATCCTACCATTTCCTCCCTAAAATCTTAAAAATAAAAGTTATTATGTCCCACAGCTCAGCTAAGGTGGAGTTTGTAAGAGATCGTTCAGTAAATTAAAAATGATGGGGAACTGTACGGATCATAATGGACACGATTACCGGAGGCTGGCTGTAGAGTCTGTAAGCTTGTAACAAGAGGTTGTGCAAAGCCCTGAAATACAATTTAAGATACCAGCTACTCGAGCTGCATTAGCTTGATATTAGCTTAAACGCGTGCAAAATTTAGTTTTCATATAATAAAACGAATGATACGTGCGAATAAGCACATCCCCACACACACACACACACACAATTTATATACAGTATATATATATATATATATATATATATATATACTGTATATATATATGTGTGTGTGTGTGTGTGTGTGTGTGTGTGTGTGTGTGTGTGTGTAAGTCTTTTTCCTCTGTGAGTGGTGGCGCCTGAAGGGAAAAGCCTTCTTGTTTTCAACAAGACTTGAGGAGTGAGGTTGCTAGCCCCATACACTTTTTTGACTCTCATGAAGCAAGTACACATTCAGAGCTTGGTCGACTGGTGGTCAACTGGCCGAAACTAAAACAAAGATCATGCCATGACAACCCTAATCTCTCTCTCTCTCTCTCTCTCTCTCTCTCTCTCTCTCTCTCTCTCTCTCTCTCTCTCGGGTTCCCAAGGCATGATCTTTGATTCAGTCTCACCCTCTACACACACACACACATACATATGTGTGTGTGCGTGTGTGCATTCTGTCTGGATGCAGGCGAACATACTTTACCGTAACCTGAATTACGGATTCAATATCTCTAAACGGATATGCGTAAAATAAAAAATGAGTATCATTTCATGAAAAATGAATTTTTGAAATTTTCCAGAACTAAATCGATGTCCTTTTGTGACTGGTGGCGATGACCCGGTCTTCAGAATATTCATTTCTTGATGAAAATAAGAAGAAAATTATAGTGTCTTTGTAAAGATCATTCATGAATGGAATCGATGACCTTTCTGTCCTTAGTGCCGACGATCTGACTTTATCTTTAGTCACACTTCTTTTTGGACAAGTGATATTCCAGAGACTTTATACTTTAGAGGGAATACTATATTTTCGACAAAGCCCAGAGCGAGTCAAAGGTTACAGCGTGAATTACTACCTGTACAAATTCAGAACTGACAGAGAGAAAGCATTAGATCAAAGTCTTTTATAAATAAAATATCTGTTCAATTTTCACATTCTCTAGGAATAGAAGAGGAAAGAGCGAACGTGCTAAAAAGAGCAACGGGACTATGAGAACAAAATGCTGGTTTCATTACATATATTATCAAGTGAAAGGACGATTGAAGGTAAAATAAAGGGAATAGAAAATTGCTAAAATTTAATAGGAAAATAAAACCCTACAGAAAATACTTATATAATTTTAAGAAGGGTTAGGATGTAACAAGAAAGCCCACTTAGCCCATGACTTGAAATGAAAGGTTAAAAAAATGCGTAAAAGCTGTGCAGGGATTCGGCTAACACATAAAGGAAATAAAGAAATTAGCATGAAAATTCAGACGTGCATATTTTAAAGTGAAGGCCAATACACTAAAGGCTCTTTCCTTTTTAGAAAAAAGAATTTTGACACCTGGAGAGATTGAATGCGCTGAAAGAAAATATGCATTTAATGCAAAGCAGTCACCCCTCTTTTTTTTTATTATTCCACTCACACCAACAGCCAGAGATCGTTATGCGAATATATTCCGCAACACTGTACACTTTTCCCCTTAGAATTGCATAAATTTCGAATTTTAAAAAATTACATGAAATTCCGAATGACTGAACTGCCCAAGATAAATTCTAGATTGTAAAAAATATTTAGTTTAGAAGAAACCTTCAGCCGCCTTCATCCATATTTTCTCAACAATGAGCCGTTTACAGCGGGTAGCTCCGGAGAAACCAAAGCAGCAGTCCCTACCACGTTTAACATTAACTGCTGAATCTAGGATAAACTTCCTGAGCAGAAAATTTCCTAACACAGATCAATTAATATGCCATCAGAAGAGACTCCAACTCAGTGCGTCAGGGCCTCTACATAATACAGTGCTACTCACCTCAATCTTGCACGCACTTCGTGGATACTAAGATACTTCCATTCGAAAACATCCCAATTATCCACATCCAGCTCAATCACCTGTCTTCCCCTTAAAACTGCAACGCTGTTCCATTCTCTACTAATGGCCAAATCACCTCAAGAAATTCAGATCCATTTTACCTATAATAACACTTCACATATTTCAACTTTTCCTTCTATATATTCTCATATTTTCTCTCAAACCTTTTGTAGAGATCCAGCTACTTTACTTGCTTAATACACACCGTGAATTGCCTCCTCTCTCATCTTACCATCATCCATTACCTTTAAGTCTCAATTTTCACACAACTGAAGCTACTCCATTCTTTTATCATCCGTACCGTTGCTCGTGTCTTCATCTTCATAGCTTCATTTATTCTCTTTAACTTATTTTTGTTAACATCAACATTATCACTGAACACTACATTATCAGCAAGCATCAGATTATCTACCAAACTCTCATCCTCCGTCTTAGCACCTCGACCAATTGCCTTTCCTCTAACTTCTCACACTACTCCTTCCATAAATATATCACACCGCCAAAAGGGCAAACACCCCCACACCAGTCAATCTTCACTTCTATATATTCTAAAACAGTATTTCTTATAGCCTCCAGGTACTGGCAAGAAAATCCCTTTTAACCTATACACCCTCCATCTTACATCTATTCTACTTCTAAGTACATTCCAGATCCATGTAAGCAACTTACAGCAATTTAAATTTACTCACAAGCATACCATTCAGTCATTTCATGTCAAATACTTGATCCCCACGCCATCTTTGTTTGAATCTATACTGTTATTCCCATATCAAAATTTCCTGTATCCGTTTTACTCTCTCGGTCAAATTCCTTCTGTCCATAGTGCTAAGTACTTTAAACGTTGTGGAACTGCTGTTCTCGCATATTCTCTGTCACCTGTCATATTCTAATATGGAACTGTTATTTCCCTCATCAAACCTTTGTGAACCTTCCCTCCACCACACTGTAGCAACATGCCTTTAGCCTTAACAGTTCTTGCCATTCTTAAACATCATATCAGCCCTCTTTTGTGAAACCAAGTAACTTATATCAATCAATCAATCCACCCTTGCATCCTCAGCAGTCAATTCCGAAGACATTCTAAAATTTACACCAGCTTACTTAACTCAAACATCAATCAGATCTACCTTTTTTCTAACCATAACTATTGATATCTTATAGATGTGCCAACTCCCGTACCAATTGGGAGAGCACCCCTCCTCTTCAATCATTTAGTGTATGATGCACCTCCCCATTAAACTTTAAACCTTTACTTCCCTAAAGTGCCATTTGAATTTCTACCGAAAGTACCGGTTCAAATTCGCCACTGGGTCTCATGGTGTGACTGGCAGCATACTTTTTTAACCATCGCAGATACTTTGTTGAACTGAGCACTGACCTATGTGCATGACTATCAGTTGCCTGTTGTGGGTTATGCCTGGGACAGAGAAGGATAACACCATCTCTAGATGTTAGAAGAGAATCAGGAGTAACTTACATGTGTAAAGCATATAGGTAAAGATTATACCTATTATAATGGTCTCATCTTTCACAGACCAGCAGGTTCAAAACAAAAACAAGCAATTGGGCTGGAATGACTGACGAAAGGTGACAAGCAAAGAAGGAGCTGAACAAAACGACAAAATACAGCCTTAGGATTAATTTATTGTACATTGTAATTTACATTATATACAAGCGAGTCAGGTCCAGGAGAGGAAACACTTGAAATGACCAATTGAATAAGCATTACGAATAACAGGCAGCAACATAAAACTCATGTAATTAAATCTTCAATAATCAAAAAACAATTCACAGATGACCAACAACGGTTGAGCCATCGAAACATCCTCATGCTGCCATCAGGGAAGACATCGCAGTAACAGACGAACAGGTCCTCCACCTCCCACCAAAGACAACAGGTAGGCAATACCTGTCGCCCATCCAAAGGACTTCCTGCTGCTTTGCTGCCGAGAAACCGATTCTCTGCTCCAAAGAACCTGACTTGCTGCTGCCCTGGACCTGACTGACGCTGTCAAAGTCACGAGACAAACGTCAACTCCTTCCACAAAGAAAAACAACTTATAGGAAAGGAGGCAACAACCCACCAAGGGAACAATCAGCAAGCGATTGTCCTCACACCTATAAATATCTCTCTCTCTCTCTCTCTCTCTCTCTCTCTCTCTCTCTCTCTCTCTCTCTCTCTCTCTATATATATATATATATATATATATATATATATATATATATATATATATATATATATATATATATATATATATATATATATATCAGACACGATCTTTTCTTTATTTTCTTCAAGTAACAATGCACACGCGGCTTCCATAATCCACTTTATAATCCACTATTATTATTATTATTATTATTATTATTATTATTATTATTATTATTATTATTATTATTATTATTATTATTATTATTATTATTATTATTCTGAAGATGAACGCTATTCATATGGGACAAGCCCACAGGGGCCACTGACTTGAAATTCAAGCTTCCAAAGAATACGGTGCTCATTAGGAAGTAAGAGAAGGTAAAGGGAAATACATTAATAAATAGATAAGTATGTATTAAAATGCAAGAAGAATAGTATTAGGGTAGTAATGCATTTCATCTTCGCTTGAAGTTTTGAAGTTCCAATTGCACGACATCGTCAGAGAGACTGTTCCACAGTCCGACGGTGTGACAAGTTCAGCAGCGAGGCACATTCACAGCATGTTGGTGCTGCTGCTCAGCAAATCTGGTTGCTCTCGGCAGGAAAAGGGGATCAGGGATCAACTGTGAATATGAAAGATTTCTATTCAAATACAACTCATGAAAAAGTGACAAACAAGAGACCATCCGTCGATGGTCGAAGTCACTGGGCAAATTGCAAATATTTCTGGTTCTTTTCCAGTCTTCAGGAGAGATAAACAAAACGGCTACAGTACTGCTAATGCTACATTTATCAATTCCTAAGCCCAGAGTTTTTTTCAGCCATCCGTGGTCACTTTCTTTTCCTTCTACATCGCGATGTCTGGAAAACAAAACACAATTGCAGAAAGACTCAGTTCAGGCCGCTGTAGTAATTCATCGTAGTATAGGAGTGAGACTGCTTATTAAGCAAAGACTGAAATGTAAATTTCAGTCCCTATGAACTACTGGACATCTTTGTTTCATACGATACCAGGAATCTGCAAGCGAAATGAATTAACCAGTGCTCTCCCAGGCTTTATCCTGAAATAATCCTTTGTTTCCAAAACATTTTAGCGATTTCGCAATTATTTCAGAAATCAGTTGCACAGCTAGCTGATACGCTGAAAACCATGGAAATTTATATGCTTCCTTGAAAGTTTATATGATGATTTTACATCACTTTTACTTCTCTTTGTAAGTCCTCATGGATCCGATTTTGACAAAATTCCCGTTAATGGAAATCCGTGATCACGTCATATTTGTATCATTGTCATAAAATACAACTTGCTGCCATAACTTTACAAGGCCTCTTGCCATAACACACTCGCCTTTACTTTTTGGAGCATAAAGTTTTTGAATTTTTATCGAAATTCCATTCCTTTGCAATACTACATTCATCAAACGATAAGATGAAAACACGCTCAGAAATAATACTACCCCTGATTTGTTTCAGTAATTCGATAACTGGCCTCAAAACCCCTGTTTCTGTATTTAGTGGTGAAAGGGGAAAAGAAACCTATAGTTCTCTCTTAAAAAACTTAATATTTTAGACTTCTTTATTTTTACCCTTGTTAGAAAAACATCGGTGCATGGCTCAATAGCGATATCATCAAAACTGAATATTGCAAACGAAAATTTAACAATAGATAACAAAGACACGGGACAGCCCCGCAATAAACACCCTCTTGTTTATGATCAAAAGGCGGACCTTCCTGTAAACAGTGGCTGGGGATTCTCTGACGTCATAATCCGACCTAACATTTACCTGCTCAGTAGAGGAAACGTTTTGGGTCTCTGTTGGGCATGTGTTGAGATGGCCTGGTATTCTTTATACCTTGCATATGTATGTATGTATATATACAGTATAAATATGTGTATGTGTACTGTATATATCTATCTATCTATCTATATACATACATACATACATACATACATACATATATATACATACATACATTTATACATATACACATATATATATTATATATATATATATACATAATATACATATATAACATATATAAATACATATATATATATATACATACATACATACATATATATGTATATGTATATGTATAT
>NC_089762.1:16949211-16959211 GCF_040412425.1 Macrobrachium rosenbergii
CACACACGCACACACACACACACACACACACACACACACACACACATACATATATATATATATATATATATATATATATATATATATATATATATATATATATATATATATATATAGTGTGCGTGTGTATATATATACTTTAGTAATATGAATTTCAGCAGAAAAACCTGTTGGTAAGGCGGCAAATGCTATTGCTCAATATATAAATATTGATTCGCTAGGTATTGTAAGTTTGCCTCTTACCTCACATCATAAATATATGGAAAAACACAAAACGGTTTCTCGTAGTTCTCTAATCCCATTGGTATCCTCATTTTTTTTTTATTTATCCTATTTACTTATTTAGCTTTGAAGGTTTTTTATGTCATGCGATTAGGCATGAAACGCGGCCTGATCGGGTGACGAGCAGCATTGGTTCTTGACGCACTCAGGAACACGGGAACATGGTTTGATTTTGACTCTTCCTTCCTTATCATTTGTAGTGTTTTTTCAATTATCCATAATCAAGAACACTGCCCAGAGGAATTATGCACTGAACACGAGTTCGGGCATTACTTTTAAGATTTTCTCATATGTATTTAAATGGGGCCAAATGGCAGTGGTCTTGCTTAAAAGAGAAAAAAAAAGGAAATACAATTCAACAGCAAATCCAGCACTTAAGTACAGTTGTTTACGATAAAATGCAAAGAAGATTTCTTAAATTGGGAATCATTACATTTAATGATATTGAAACTAATATCAAACCAGAGCAATATCAACAATGCACTTGGGACCAAAATGTGTCCTTCATCATGGTTAATTTTATAAAGAAAAACTGTGTATGTGTAAGACAGGAAAAACAACATGCATATCCAGTATTTTGACAGTGACCATGTGTATATAACGAGGCGGCGAGTAAGAGGCAGATTTAAGGTGTATTCTGATTTACTGACACAAAATCTCTGACATGTCAAGAACTCTTGCGAACGTAAAAGTAGCATTTAACTTTAGGGAAAAACAGAGGGGCGTCTATATACAGTTAGATGCATTTTCTCACACCTGAAGAAGGGTTAAAAATTCTATATACAATTTAGGAAGAGATTTCAAATACTTATGGTTGGAAAGCTTGCAATGCCTTACATACATTAGTAATTACAGTTCGAACAAGGACATAAAGTATCTTCTGAAAAATGCATAAAAGATAGTTTGAATCAGGAGCGCTGGATCTGTGTTTCCTGAGAGTACTTGGTGCGTCATGTAGATTTTGTTTTGAAGCGAGGATGCCCTGAGGGTCCCGGCGACAGATCGGGACCTCATAGTAGCCCCCCCCCCCCACAATGTAAGCCTAGGGAAGTGGGTCTCTCTCTCTCTGTTGTAGTATGCAGTGTGATCCCGAGTAGGCTGGAGAGATGAGGGGCTTGTATGCATATATTCTTATGAACGCATACTTTGCTCTTTTAAGCTCGTCTTCACTGGTATGATATTTGCCAATGCTCTGGAAGAGTTATGGGCTCTATCGTGTTTTGAGAAACGTCTGCCGGTATTGCCAATGCTTGGCTGTAGAGTGCTTCTGCCGCTGATGTGTTGAATGCTGCGTGTGGGGCTGTTCTTAGTCCCAGCAAGACCCACGGTAATTTCTTTCTCCAACTCCCACCTTGACATCTGGCGGTGAGTGCTGAATTGAGGAAGCGGTGCAGCTGCTCCACCATGCCGTTCGCTTCTAAGTTGCATGCTGTTGTGTGAATGAGTTTTGTCCCAAGGCTGGTGGTGAGGGAGCCCCATAAGGTGGAGGTGAAGTTAGCTCTCTGTCGCTTGTTAGGTAGTGCGGTACTCCATGCCTGCTGGCCCAGTCCGTTAGTGCTTTCACACAACTCTCTACTGTCTGCTGCCTTACTGGTATTGCTTATGGCTATATGGTGTTCCTGTCAACGATCGTGAAGAGACCCCTGTGCCCATTGGCAGGGGGCAGGGGTCACACGATGTCGACATGGATGTGGGCCAGTCATCTCTGTGTTGTCTGGAATTTTCTTATCCCTGTCTCTGTTTGCCTCATTATTTTTCATGTTTGGCATGGGAGGCATTCTCTTGTCCACTTTTTGATGTCAGCCTTCATTCCCCACAAGTTGTACCACTCTGACAAGGTTTGGGTGGTGGATCTGCCAGATGGGTGGGGCAGGTTGTGGGCAAAGCTGAAGGCTTTCTTTCTCAACCCTAACGGTAGGCATGGGTGAGGGTGTCCGGTACTCGTCTTGCAGGCGATGGTTGTCTCTCCGTCGTTGATGGATTGGTCACTCCACGTAAGGGTGGGGTTCTCCCAACAAAGTCACTGTAGGTCCACGTCATCCTTCTGAGCCGATGCTATTTCGGGATATGATATCCCAATCTGGACAGTGTTGATGGAGTCTTGGGAAAGGGCATCTGCCACATTTTTGGAAGAGCCCTTAAAGTATCTGATGGTGCAGGAGTGTTCTGCTACTGACAATAGGTGACACTGCTGTCTTGCTGACCAACCATCTCCGCTTTTGGTGAAGGCATGTACTAATGGTTGGTGGTCCATCTGCACCACGAATTGTTGTCCTCCTAGCATGTGTTGTAAGTGGCAGACAGCTCTGTGGACTGCCAGTAACTCCTGGTTGAACGCAGAGTATTTTTGTTCTGCTGGCGATAACTTCTTGCTGAAGAATGCCAATGGGCGAACACCATCGCCTGTGTCTTGTTCGAGTACCACACCCATCACTGTGCCACTCGTGTCCATTGTTAGGGTGAGGGACCATGGGGGTAAAGGAAAGATTAGTGTGGCAGTAGAGGTGATTGCTTTTTTATCTAGTGTGAAGGGTTTATCTTGATTTTCATACCAACATAATTTTTTAGGTTTTCATTTTAAGCAATCATATGTTGGGGCCATTATTTCAGCAAGGTTGGGTATGAAACAATCGTAAGTTAATCATTTCAAGAATTCTTGGACTGCTTTGATTGTTGTTGGTTCTGGGAAGTCGGTGGTTGCTTGGACCTTTGTCGGGAGGGGCTTGACACCTTTGGGGCTTATTTGGTGGCCCAGGAATTCCACTACTGGTTTTGCCCATTGGCATTTGTCTTTACAGACTATAAGTCTATTTTCTTTAAGTATTTGCAGGACCCGCCTGACGTCTCTCATGTGTTTGATGTTGGGGCTCAATATCAGTATGTTGTTGACATAAACAATGCAGAAGGGTAGGTTGCTCAGGATTTCATCCACCAGACATTGGAAGGTCACACCTGAGTTCTGAAGGCTGAAACAGCTGTAGTTGAAGGTGTATGTGCCGAAGGGGGTGACAATGGCCATTTTTCTATGTCCTACCTCGTGACCAGGACTTGGAAGTATCCCTCCAACAGGTCGATCTTCGTAAATATTTTTGTCCTGTCCATCTGATTGGTTATGGCGGCGATATTTGGCAGTGGGTACCTGTCAGATACTGTCTTAATGTTGGGTCTCCAGTAGCTGCTGCAGGACCGCCATGTGCCGTCAGGTTTTGGTACCATGTGTAGGGGAGATGCCCAGGGGCTGGAGGCTTTTTGGCATATTCCTGCCCATTCCATGTCCCGGAAAGCTTGTTTGGTGTGGACGATTTTTTCTAGGGCCAAACGTCTAAAATGGGCGTGCACTGGGGGACCTTTGGTGACTGTGGTACTGGATGTGGTGCTTTGCAGGTTTGGTCAGGTCACGTTGCAGGCCGTCCTTAAATACCTCCGGGAACTCCTGTAGGAGGCTGTTTCACTATGTCTACCAGCATGTCGTGGGCTTTTAGGATGTCTGCCCCTAAAAGTGCGATTGTTACATCTGTTGTGACGAACATCAAGTTGTGCTGCTTCCCGACGAACGAGAAATTCATGGTCCTTTTCTCAAGTATTTTCAGCGGGGCTCCACTGGCAGTGGACGCCTGTAGGGTGCAGGGGGTTGGACTGAGGTGTTCATGCGGGTTGGCTGGCATGAATGATTTGCAAGCTCTGGTGTCAACCAGGAACTCCCTATCTGATCTTTCGTCTACGGTGAAAAAACACGTTGAGTCTGTTTGCCTATACCTGGAAGAAAGACAGCCAAAATCAGGTGCGGTTTCCCTTTTGAGGCAACCGGTCTGCCCACCGCTGGTGTTCATTTTGTTGGGTCGCTGCTGTGACCCCTTTGCATGTTTTTTGACATGCGGCAATCATTTTCACATTTTGGGCTTCACTCCCAAATCTCCAGTGGTAAAAACAAATGCCCTTGGGACATTCTTCTCTTTTGGGCTCGTACTTGGCTTTGTTTTTCCACCTAGAGCTGCACCAGCAGTGTATGGGGGCGGCAGGGCCCTCTGGATCACTGTCCGTCTCTGTGTCAGTCTGCTGCTGTGGCTCTGGGGTGGCTCCTACTATGGGTGGATGTGTAGGCTCCGTCGACTTGTGGGCCAGGTGGACAGCATTGACTGTCTTCAGGAAATTGTCAACATTGATGCGTTGGGGATGGCCACGACTATTTGGCAGGGAATTTTGTGAGTAGGACCTCTTTCACAAGGTCCAACTTAGTCTCTGGGTAGCCGTCTGTGGCAGAGATCATAACTAGCTGCTGCAGTTACTTGTAGACATGCGATGGCCGCTGGTCTCCTATTGCTGCCTCTACGCTGTCTAGGAATTTCTTATCTCTGAGGGCGACCTTACTTGGACCTTCAGTGTTTCATAGGTGATCGTAGTCTGCTGGGCGTCAAGCCATTCTGTGATCCCCTCGAAGACGTCGTCTGGCAGGAACTCAAGGACAGCATCGGCTTTGCAGGATGAAGAGAGCTTCTTAGACCTGAAGATGGTCTCCGCTCTGAAGAACCAGGCCTCTGGGTTGTGGGTTGTGAAGAGTGGTAGGCGGATGCTTGCTGCTGCAGCATTGTCCCTGGATGGCCTGATATTGGTGGCACCGGTCATCTTTGGGGTCACCAGTATAATGAGGTGTATTCTGCTTTACTGACACAAAATCTCTGACAGATCAAGAACTCTTGCGAGCATCTAAATAGTCAGATGTGTTTTCTCACACCTGAAGAATGGTTAAAAATTCTATATACAATTTAGGAAGAGTTTTCAAATATTTATGGCTGGAAAGCTTGCAATGCCTTACATACATTAGTAATTACAGTTCGAACAAGGACATAAAGTATCTTCTGAAAAATGCATAAAAGATCGTTCGAATCAGGAGCGCTGGATCTGTGTTTCTTGAGAGTACTCGGTGCATCAAGTAGATTTTGTTTTGAAGCGAGGATGCCCTGAGGTTCATGGCGACCGATCGGGACCTCACATATATAAGCATTGTGTTTTTTTCCTAAAAAAAATTCCGGCTGCTGGATTATTAGGGCAGTATGAAATGATAGGATGTCATGAATCTGTATGATAGATTAAAGATGAATTGACATCATGCTTGTGTTTCTAAGATTATTCTTTATTACCATTCATATTTTCTACTTCTCAAAATCATTATCATAACGAAGTTGTATCTCCGTCATCACGACTATGAGTAAAATTGTTTCAACAACTCCAGTAGCACATATTTTATCTCAATGCCGAACAAGGTTAATTTACTAAATAAAACAGCTCAGTAGCTCATCAATCCTGAATATAAAATCAGTTAATAAATACTCATATTACATAACAAATTTCAAGAATCTACCGCCATACAATAATTTCCAGTCGAGTTGCATAATCTTTAACAGAACTTACCAATCCGCTCAGGAAAAATACATACACGTAAGCTATAGAAGCCATTCAGAAATAAATCATTTCTATCACCACATCACGAGGTTCGATTATACATGTAGCGTCAATTGATTCTGAAGACACGTAATTACCCCTAATGCATACGTCTTACCGGGGTGACTCTGAGTTGTAATAAAGGCCTCATGAAGGTGACACGATATAATTCTCCACGAGAAAATTATTGCAGTCTCTCTCTCAATATATTAACGGGAAGTGACGACGGCATTAGGAGGTCACATTAAAAACTCTTCCTTTTCTTTACATTCTGAATAGTAGGAAGTGTTTCTATATTATTTACTGTTGCCATTAAAGGCTCTTTAGAGAGCAGTTGAATGTTATTTTTAATGGACTAGTGATGTCTATATTTCTTTCTTCTGATTCAGGGCCCATCACGTGTTCTGTTGATGGGAAATGCATTACAATGGCGCCAAGAAAGTCGAAAAAAAGGCAATTTTCACGTTTCCGATGCACATAAAACCTTTAATTATATTTTAATAACGTCGTCTTAAATAAAATTTCCTTCGAAAGGAAATCGTTAAAAATAATTTTACGTACAAAGTATGTTGAGATTATTATAAATTATATTCTACAACAAAAAGCATTCTATTTGTAACCGCAAGTGACACGTAGATTTTTTTTTTTTTTTCTGTCCTGGAGTACAATATTCCTAAACGTATTATCTTAGGGCATAATCTATCGTACTTACACACTATACCAATAAAATTTTATAAGGTAATATATGCATATATATATATATATATATATATATATATATATATATATATATATATATATATATATATATATATATATATATATATATGCTCAGGAAATTATAAATCTTTCATAATGAACTAGGTAATTAGAGTGGTTGTTATGCAATAAAAATTTTCTAAATAAAAATGATAACAGTTCTTACTGAACCCTCCATTTTCAGAATAGATAATTACGTTAACCATCTCACGAAATCCATGGTACTTAAAGGAAAGTAGACTTGAACATGAATAAAAAGTAAGTGAATCGATATATAATTATATACTACTATCTCATAATATAGATAAAATCATACTTCTAAGACATAATGTCATCGATTTAAAGACTAAACATTACAACAAGAGTAAACCTACCATTTCTGTTAACAAAATGGCAAAGAATGAGTTTGCGTTAAAAAGTTCTTATGGCTGTTTTGCTGAGACTTCAAGGAAATATTTTTATGACAAGTTTAGACGTCTCTCTTCTGTACATTCAGTTACATTTTAAGTGGTTAATGTTACCTCATCCTGATATTCCAGGTGCGGGATCGAATCCTGCCACGGGCGTTATAATTTCTCCATTTAGTTCCTTATTTAGATCTTACGTTTTGCAGTGACAGGCATATTCAAAAAGCATGAAGAAATCAAGAAGTTTGGAGGTCACTGCAATACACGCACAATCTCACATTTATATAAATACTACTTGACCAATCCAGAGGTGCCCAGGAAAACTCTGAATGACATTTGATAAACTCTCTCTCTCTATCTCGCTTTCTCCTCCCTAACACCCCCAACTTTACATGTTATTTCTTTGTCAGTTCATCGAAATTGCTGTTAAAACTCACGTGTAGACAACACTTTGTGGGCAGAGACAGTCCTCTCACCAGAACGGATGAACTATTGGTATTACCTAAATATCTTCCGACCAACTGACAAGTAATTGCATGTGTGGTCAGATTAGCGCCAATTTCGTGACAGTTTGCCGCTGTATTTCATCTGGAATATGAATAAATTATGTATAGGCTTATTCATTTCACTGTTAGACCCTTGAAAGCTATTTGTAGGCCGTTATAAGTCCAAATCATAATATAAAAATCTAAAACAATATTCCCATGTAATACAGACAATTTGGTATATGCCTACGCCAATGATGTCTTTTTATATGTGTTATATAATGAAAGTAAACTTCACTGTCCAATTCACAAAAAACTGAACCGACCCCTCGGTTCTAATTTAAACTCATTCATTAATATTGTATGAGGATAGATGTCTTCTTTTAATACAAAATATTTAGTCTATATACTGTTATGCCTTTTTACTTCTTTCCTACTATTAAGTGGATTGCTGCAAGAGTTAGCCTTCTACCCCCTCATCATATTAAAAAAAAATTGTAAAACTCTTTCCTATAAGGCTAACTTCAACTCGTGATACATATCTTTTATATTGGTTTTAGGGATATTTTTAACAAAACATAATAAATTACAACTCATCATCTTTACAATGACATCAAATTCCTTAACATAGAAGTATGTATAAAGTTACACATACTGCATATATAAACTTGGTCAATTCTTACAATAACGTAGTCATGAATCAAACAAAATCTTCCCCTTTTTGGAGGAATGTTAGGCAATCAGAATTTATTGTTTTGAATAAATATGCGTTGATAAAAGACAGAAATGAATATAAATCATTCTAATATATAACCATAAACAATAATTTTATTCTCCTAAATGATGGGAATACTATTTCTTACTGTGTATGATTACATCAGCAAAAGGTATGAATTGATGTGTTGTGCATGCTGTGAGCACTTCGAGTTACTTGAAGTGCAGTAGTTGCCAATTCTTAAATCCCTATTTGCATCTAATACATTTACCCTCCAAGTGCCTTTCAGAAAAGATTTCCAAATGTAATGATCTACATTCCTATAAAGTTTCAATCTAGAATTTTCATTCATTATCTTCCAGGTCATCAGTACCAAGCAACATGAAAAGAAACTTATCTTCCATATGCAGTGAATTTTTTGCCAATTTGCAATATAATTAATTTCAACCGCTGGAGTATCCAAGGTGATATTTTGATTATCCCAGCACAGCCAACAACATGTTGCTCTTACAAGATGTTGGTGATCATGTAATAAATGATGTAGGATTGTGTGTAGGACCATATTAACACCGTACGCAAAAAGGGAGTGTGTTTATTGACTTACTATATCATATAACTTCTTCAACCACATGTATGAACGGGCGGGGCAAAGTGGCTGAAATCGTTGCGTTACGTGCGAGGGCTGGTCTTCGTTTACTACGGAAAGAAATTATCGATTTAGGTTTTCAATGCAGATTTTATCGAGGTAATAAACAATTATATTAATTATAAATTATGATCAAAATTGATGTAAATTCTGATCAAAAACTGATGTTATATGGGATTTATTGTTATAGGTTAACCACACTTCTGGCAGCACCAGAAGAAACTGTGAAGCACTGGGTGAAAAATGAGAATAAACCCACAAAATTAAAGGAAAAGGTGACGTCAAAATGAAAATTTCATTTGTATTGTCTGTGTTTTGTATGTCTGTCACGTGGTAAGGGTTTGATTTTGAGTTAAAAACCTTTCTGGGGTGACATAGAGGTCGTGTGCAAAATTTGGTCTGGGTCTGTCAAGCAGTTTAGATTTCTATACAAGCCAAACTTATATACAAACATTCACTCATATATATATATATATATATATATATATATATATATATATATATATATATATATATATATAACTTTATCAATACAGAATTGTGCTGTGTATTAGTACAATTAACAACAGGACCTCATTCAAACTGGATGGTATCTAGTGGAGATGTTTATTCAAAAAAGTCACATGCTTTCTAGGACAAACAGTCCTCATAGTCAAGTATCCGTACAATGACCGGACAAGTAGTCCAGCTGTATTTATATGAGTGTGCTGGCTTCTTTAATCCTTTAATTACCCTGCTGCTCCTGTGTGGCCCCACTCTCGTGACCTTGGCCTTTCTCTGCCTGCGTCTTCTTCCAGCTGTGCATGTTCCAAGAGGCCTCTTGTGGTTTTTGCTTCTTTTCTATTTTGGAGTATACATTTTTCTGGATATGCTGTCTTTAAAGCCGTTTCCAGCATTCCCTGCCATTGTGTTGTTAGTGCATGTATGAAGGCGTTCTCTACAATCAGTCTGGTCATTTTGTTGGTGGTCATGTAAAAAAAAATTCATATTTCCCCAGTCTATTTAGTGGACTTTTTCCCAACAAAGTTTGGCAACTGCCGACGTCTGATAATAATAATGCCTTATGTTCTGTATGTGTTGTTTGCTTTGCTCTTTTGCAGGACTCACCACTTTCGCCGTACTACTGATCTTCATAGTCTAGACACGCTGCTATACATAACCCCCTCTTATCTCTTCCCCATCTACTGACTTTTTGTTTCATTTTCTTCTCCACTATATACCATCTAGCTTGAGTGAGGTCCTGTTTGTAATATATATATATATATAT
>NC_089762.1:16961711-16966711 GCF_040412425.1 Macrobrachium rosenbergii
TTCAGGAGTGATCCAGCTAATTTCTTTACGACAAACTGTTGCATTCATTTTTTTAAGCAGACACTTACATGCCAGTCTAACTTGTTTCAAGGAACAATACTTTGCTCTAACTTTGTTAAATACTGACATGCAGCTGTGGTTTATGTAACACTGATAATGCTATGAGGGGAATGAGATTTCAATGAATAAAACGAGAATAAGAAGTCAGATATATCAGAACTACTTAATTCTAATAATCCAAGAAGAAAACAATCCCACAAGGATATTCAGTCTCATTATAACCGTTAGTTACCACATCCAGTTCATGCATCATTGTCCAAACGAACCAGAATTATTGCACGAGATACGGTTTCATAATTAACACTACAAAAGAAAAATAGCTCCTTTTGATAGCGGTATTTTTAAATGCATCAGCAGCTATTTATACGACTGATTTACCTTGAAAATGCGCAGCTAACATTTTTCCTCCGCTGATTTCTATACTTTCGCTTTCCTTTTAATATTAGTCGTCGTTGACGTTTGATATTGCTGGCTGATCAAACTTTCACTCTCTCTTGGATTTTTTGAGTGCTTATGTACATACTATATACGTGTGTATATATAAAAGTATATACATGTATACACATACACATATATATACATATGTGTACGTGTGTGTATTACGTGTGTGTGTTTACGCCCACAGAGATATTGTATGGTTAGAATTAGAAATCATATATATTGGCAAAGCAAGAACAGTATCAAAGGAGCCATGCAGTATTAAGATATATGAGCAGAAATTATATTATTTTTCTTTACCGTTGTTCGAGGTTAAAAATCAGAAAGACACGATGTACAAAGAAAAAATGTTATCTCAACGAATGTATCTTAACTGGATTTGTTTAATAAATATCTACCTCTGGCTTGGAGATACAATAGTACACAAATAATATATTCGCAAAATAAAACATTGAAGAAGTATGAAGAAACCCAATTTTATCGAAGCTCTATGAAGTTAGCTTTTTTTTTTTTATATTGGTGATACAAAATTCATTATCCAAACTTCTGGGCTTATTTCCAAACAAAATTAAATAAAATCTTAAGTAGATTATATGTGTTACGGGATGCCTTATGAAAAAGAGCTTGAGCTGGCATAAAAGCCAGCTTAATTAAAACAACAAATTATACGTAAGTAAAAACAAGTAAAAAATGCGCCAAAGTTTCTCCGGCGCAATCGAGTTTTCTGTACAGCGTATAATGCTACATGAAACTCTCAGTCACGGTCCATGAAACTCTCAGCCGCGGCCCATGAAACTTTCAGCCACGACCAGGTGGTGGCCTTGTTGCTGGCACCTATAGCGGTGCCAGACACACGATAAAATAAAAACTAGGGCTGGATAGCTGGAATTTGGTATGTTTGATGATTGGAGGGTGGATGATCAACTTAACAATTTGCAGCCTCAGTACTTTTTAAGATCTGAAGGCGGACAGAAAAAGTGATGACGGACAGACATATAGCCATCTCAATAGTTTTCTTTTACGGAAAACTAAAACTGCAACAATCTTAGTAGTCAATCACTGGATTTCACCTAACTCATGATGTCCTGTTCAAAAAGAGAATCAAATAAGGTGCACTGTATGTATGAACTTAACTGCGTGCTTTATTAATAACTGATTAGATTTACTTTGTATCCACAACCAGCATCATAGGATCTTTTAATGACTTGATTACGCGGTGGTATCGATTCATTCAGACTACGTGGGAGCTAAAAGATGAATTAGGCTTAGGATTTCAGCGGTTTCAGTAGAACTTTTTTATTCATTATTCGCAAGAAGCAAAACCGAGGTAAATTAAATCTTTTCGAATTTTTTATATATCCGTCGTAGAATATTGAAATAAACAGAAGAAAGGAAACCAAGACATATTTTTCACTTTTCAAGTTTCCAAATGTTTACACTTTGTATCAAAAACTATAAAAAAAATGATAAAATGATAACAGAACGTCACTGGCGCTATGTTTAAAGAATTTTCCTCGTTCGATATGCCAATGAATTGAATACATAAAAATATAAAATATAAATTTCCTCTGCCTGACCTATTAAACAATTTATTTACAGCTTAAACTAAGCCACAACCTTATTTCGAAGCTCAGCAATTATCTGAGGATGTCTCTCTCCCTGATTCTTGTCATCCTGAACCTCTTCTTACAAAATTTACATTTTGCTCTAAGGATGTTAAGAAAATCCTTGATAATCTTGATAGCTGGGGAGGAGAAGAACCTGACGGTTTCTTCTCATTGTTTTTTAAAAAGGTTTCCCGGGTGTTTCTCCTAAGATTAGCAGATTCTATAGTTTTATGCTGGCGTAGTATCTTTGCTGATGTGCACAAGCTGAGTAATACAGTGCCTGTTCCAAAGAGCGACTTATCTGCAGACGGCAGTAACTGCAGGCCAATTTCTATCCCCCTTTGTTCTCCAAAGTTGCAGAAAGTTTATTTTTCAGCCACTAAACGAACATATGACATCCAAAGGATTGCTAGCCACTAGTCGATATGCATATAAGATGAAGTTAGATACCTGCAATGCTCTTATATTTGACATGCTACTTGCAAAAGAACCTTGACAAGGGTTTTGAGTGCAGTCAATTAAATAGATGTTAGTGCTGCTTTCGATTTAGTAAATCATAAGGCACTTATTTCTAAACTTCAGAATCTTGGCGTGGGAGGGTATATTTTAGGATTACTGCAAGATTTTCGTACTGGCAGGCAGAAGCGAGTTGCTGTTAATAGGATCATTAGCAAACGAGACCTATCATATCTGTGTTCCAAAAGGTAGTGTTCTTGGTCCACCGTCGTTTTTAGTGTATACAAGTGATATGGTTGTTGGCCTAGAAAACAAGATTGTTCAGTATGCAATTGATACAACAATTGTGAGCGTAGTAAAGTCGCAATCATGACATGGAGCCGATTAGTGAATGGTGACGCCGGAGGGGCACGAGGCTGAACTCCAGCAAAACGAAAATATTACTGATCAGTAGACATCGCACAGTTTCCACCACATTCTTCCCTTCAAATGGAAGGTTACCCTGATGACTGAGTCTGAAACTTTGACTATATTTGGTGTAACTTTTTACTCACATCTTACTTTTGAGAAACATCTTATGAAAGTAGGTATTATGCGAAAGGACTCGTAAATTTATAACAATGATAAAATCAACGCAACCTGTTTTAGGTCATTTGTTTTTCCTTCACTAGAATACTTCTCCGGTATGGATCTCTGCTTCTGCCAGATATTTATCGCTTTTAGACAGAATGGTTCGTGGTGGCAAACTTCTGTTTCCTGACACTAGTTGTTATGACTTGTATTATCGACACGTGGCCTCTTGTTTGTCAATTTTTAGTAAGCTGTATTTTAAAAGAGCTTTCGCTCTCACAACTGATCCCTGATCCTCTTTTCCTGCTGAGAGCGACCAGATTTCCTGAACAGCAGCATCATTATGCAGTAAATGTGCCATGCTGTCGAACCTCTCGGTTCCAGGGGTCTTTTATTCCTCACACTGGTTGACTGTGGAACAGTCTCCCTAAGATGTCATGCAATTGGAACTTTAAAAGTTCAAGCGTAGATGCAATGTATTACTACACTTAAATAACGTCACTTTATTTTAATAACTAAACTGTATTTTTATTTATTTACCTATTGCTTTATTAATTTATATTTTTCTTTAATACTTGGCCTCTTCTCTCTGTGCTTCTTATCATATTCCTACACTTCTTTCAACTGGACACCATTTTCTTTGGAAGATTTAATTTCAAGTCACCGGCCACTGTAGTCTTATTTCATAAATTATGATCACGGGTGTATCTTCTCAACAATAATGATAATAATTTTCATTATTATTATTCAGAAGATGAAACTTATTCATGTGGAACAAGCCCACAGGGGCCATTGACCTGAAATTCCACTTTCCAAAGAATATTGTGTTCATTAGGAAGAAGTAATGTGAGGTAAAGGGAAATACAAAAGGACACGACTTAGGACACGAATCACATTACGAATAATATGACATTGAATTAAATACACTTACCCCGAGTTACCTTCCTAGTCTAACCATTTTATCTTTCCTTTTTCCGTAAGTTCTTCAAGGGCACTGTGACTAATACGACCTATTCGAATGACATGCGGGTAATATGTGGTTAATTTTTACATGAATTTTGTACATGACTGAGATACCTTTTCCGTAAGAGAAATTTGAATGACCTCGCGATTCCAAAATCTGGGGATTTGTTCCCTCCCCTTTTATTGCTTTCTTCTTCTTCTTCTTCTTCTTCTTCTTCTTCTTATATGAGTTAAATAACTTACTAGCGTGACTTATTCTTCTTCACCCAAGGGCGATACAACTAATAAATACTTCCAGGGGGTCAAAAGATCGTGACCCTTTTCCTGACCAAGTCCACATTGTTTCATTCTTGTACGTATTTGCTGTGATGTTGAATAATGCAAAGAGAGAATATTTATTGGGCTTGAGCGCAAAGGTTAATGCATACCTTCCATCCCAATGTTTGCCTCATCTTCTTGCATACCGGAGACGGTTTTATTTTTTTTTTTAATTTTGCATGTATGGTGAAACATACAATAACTAACAGATGAATATAGAACTGGAAAAAATGTATTTACCAAAAGAAGGATAAATCAAAATATTAATATTAACCAAGCTATACAAATCTATATATAATGAGACACATGTAAAAACTGACATCCGAATTGTTGACCTTTGTATTATTGTGAAAAGGCAATCACAATCCCTTACGTAATGTCAACCTTCTTTAAATTTCACTTTTAATCGAACACATATGTACGGAATTCCTTTCATTTTAACGCAAAATTTATTGGTACTGGTTTCATTTTGATGGAAATACCACACACCTTTGCAGTTGCACTTAGAAATCAAGTAATACAATTTTCTCCATTATTTCCATATCTTGAAAGGAACATAATTATTCACAAATTGCGGCAGCTATAATT
>NC_089762.1:16971711-16984211 GCF_040412425.1 Macrobrachium rosenbergii
CAAGATAATAAGAGTGTCTTGCGGATATTGACAGGAGCAATGCAAAGCCAGGCAGAGTTAAAGTTGCTGTGGGAGATAGGGTTTTTGTGAAAATAAATGTTAGGAATCCGCTGAATTATAACCTAGGTCCTAAGTTTGAGGGTCATCTTCGGGTTGTAGAAGTAAAGAAGGGGAATAGATTTGTTGTTCGGGATGAAAATACCGGAATGTCTCCGTTGACACATATATCTAAAATTAAAAAGACAGGTTAATGGGAATCTTATGGGTTAATTCCTGTGATGTACTGTTGTTTCTAATAATTTTTTTTAATAGATTTTAAAGGGGTGTGATTTGTAGTTTTTCTTTAACTGAGGAGGACGTCGGTCTGTAGAGTTATAAAAATCTTTAATTGTCCGAGTTCAGTTTTTTTGTGTGTTGCAATACTTAGTTAAATTAGGTGCAAAATACCATAGAATTTTATAGATATATGGGTTTCTTTTCTGCTTGTTTTTTCCCTGTTTCAAGATCTGGTAACTTATAGGTTTCTTTCTTTTTTTTTTTTTTTGATGCTGAAGTTTCGTCTGCTCATGACTTTGCGGGTCGTGGCATAGGCTAATTCCATAATGAGGTTAAGCCCAGGTGTTGCAATAGATGAAGACTATGATGTGTGGTTGTCATCTGAAGCAGTAACTTTGAGTACAGAGTTTGAGGATATAGGTTCAGCAAGGGTTGAGCTTGAAGCATCCAAGAATACTGGAGGAAATCTGTCTGATCCATTGTGGGGTTGGCTAACCGAACTTAATGCTACAGCTGTTAGGGTTCAGGATAGGATTAAGAAGACTTTAACATGGCTTCCAAATTTAGGTTCTTCGACTTCTCAGGTCTCTTCTAGAAGGAGTAAGAGGGCTGCGCCATTGTTAATTGGAGCTGTTATGGTCATAGGATCGATTGCTAGTATGTCAATTGCTAATTTGGTGAGAATTGAACAGGTATCAGCAGAATTAGCTAGCCAAAGTAAAAATTTGATGACTTTATGAGATAGTAATGAGAAATTACTAGAGGGTTTTGAGATAAGGACATCTTCAAATGGGTTATTGGTCACAGTTGATAGGATGGGGGGAGACTTAGATGTTACGAAAGTTTTGTCTTCTTGTCAAAGTACCTTGTTGAATATTGATATTACGAAAGTTTTGTCTTCTTGTCAAGCTACCTTGCTGAATATTGAGAAAGAAGCGGAATCTGTATTATCGGAAGTTCAAATACAGGTTAAGGCGGTGGTTGCCGCTTCTAAGGGGCGAATTTTTGGAGATATTTTACCTCTTGGGTCTTTAGAATCAACTTCAATGAATGCAGCATATCTATATGGTTCTCAGGTAATTTATACTGGGGAGAATCTGTATCGCTTTTATAGTATTTTAAAAGTGAGTGTGTCTGATAGGGGGTTGCTTGTAGAAATTCCAGTTAGAAACGTGGAATCATTTCATAGTTATATCATACAACCTTTGACTAGTAGTTTTAATGGTTCAGTAATAGTATGGGATAGTAAGGAGAAAATGTACCTTTTGGGGGACCAGTTCCAATCCTCAGCTGTTAACTAAGTCAGGATGTGTTTTAGTTCATGATAGATATATCTGTGACAGTAGTATCTTTACGCTCATACACGCTGACTGGTTAGGATGTGAAAAGATGTTAGTACATAACCAGACTCCCTTTGACTGTGACTTTCGAACGTTCCAACATGAGTACAACGTGGCCTCTACGAAGACTCTCAATGAGGTGTTCTGTAGGCGGTGTGAAGTCTCTATCCAGTGCCATAATTCATCGGATATGTTTCGTCTATGAGGATCCCACCTCTTCGATGCAGCGTGTAGACTGGTCATGCTGAGGTTTCGAGTTCTGGGCAAGAGTGTCTTCAATTCTACTACTCGTATCTTCATGGGGAACATCAAGTTGTTCAGGTGCCACCTTTAAGGGAAATGGTCGCCATTATTCCATAACTTCCTCCAATGCCAGAAGATGAACTTTTCCCCATGCCAAATCAGTGGCTCCTCATTGCTACTTTAATGGTGTCGTCATACTCTTCGTGTAGTGGGGTATTTGTCATGTACAAAAACATTGTGTGAGTAAACCCTCACTTGAAGGTCAGCCTGCCAGGGATGTGTGGTCCATTTGGTGCAAGAATCTAGAAATTAATCATTGCTATTTCCCAGTGCTGGGGGCAGCACTTTTCTGGGTGGCCGAGCATCTGAAAAGCTTATAGGTCACAAGTATTTTATGAATCACAATACACAGTGGATGTTTAATTAATAAGTGTGGCGAAAAACATTCTGAAAACCTTAAGAGGATGTTAAGCTGTTATCTGACTTGTTTCCTAATTAAGTAAAAATGACTTCGTGAGTGCGTTCGCCGGAAATGTCCAGGTTCTGGTGTAGGCATGTGTAAGTGCGTTTCTTTTGGGCAGAGTCCCAGGGTGTGAAGGAATTAGTTATGAGAAAAATGATCATTTGAAGACCAACACTGAACATTATAAAAAGTCTTCAGTGAAGATAATGTGGTTCGAGACCTATCGATTAAGACTGAACATTGCTGTTTGGAGGTAAGAACCACGTCTGATTTCCCAAACTGTATATTGCTGTTTTCATTTATATACTGTCTCTTGTGTCAAGCATTTATTATATTGTGTGTAATTTATAATTAACATAGGAGGAATTCCCATATCTATTTTTATGTATTTTGATTAATAAGGGATTAATTTGACTTCTTCAGATGTTTCGCTGAGAAAGAGGTTAAAGATGTACTCATTGGGAATGTACTGGACTTTGACTTATTTTGACCTATTGTGAGTTAACAATGTAAACACAATAATTAGTTAAATATGATAGACTAACACGATTGATCTTTTGGGGAACATTAGTATTCCATTTTACTTCATCTCTTATTTCTTGCAATCTAGTTATGTTAGATTTTGTCAAATAAATTATCTCTGGTAAAGCTTGTTTCACTGTAGACCTGAGAGAGAGAGAGAGAGAGAGAGAGAGAGAGAGAGAGAGAGTAGTAGGTACAAATATTCACTACCAGTAGCTTTTGATGCGGTCACTACCAATGGATGGGTCTTCTCGACTTTGCAGAAACAGGTAAGCAATGAAATTTCCTCTCGATTTGGTAACAGATTTATAGATTTATATATATATATATATATATATATATATATATATATATATATATGTATGTATTACTGAATCACGAAAATATGGAACGTGAATATATAAATAAAGGCAATGCTATGAAGGGAAGAGAAACGGTGGAGGGGTGCTAGTTCCTTTGACTTATTGTCCTTTACTTAGTCTGCTAAGTAAAGGATAGTAAGTCGAAAGGTCTAGCACCATTCTGTTGTTTCTCTTTCCTCCGTGGCCTGCCTTTATATATATATATATATATATATATATATATATATATATATATATAGTATATATATATATATATATATATATATATATATATATACAGTATATATATATATATATATATATATATATATATATATATATATACATATATATATAAATATGTATATATATAAATATGTATATATATATATATATATATATATATATATATATATATATATATATATATATATATATATATATATATATATTTATAAATGTTATTTTCAGCCCTCGATGTTTAGTGTAGGAATATTAGTCAGATTAACCTCGACAGAGAACATCTCTGTCCATGCAGGTAGGACAGGCATTTCAAAATAACGATCACAGCAGAGACAGATGGCGCCCGTGCATAGGCTGGGTAGTTCAAAAAACAAAATATGCCTATGGCATTAGGGACCTAAACCTCAGAGAGGGTTTTCACTCAATAGTCTCTAGTAATGGTGGCCTTAAGCTATCTTTCCCTTTACTCTATGCATTCGGCGATGTCTTTGTCAAGGTCGGAGTACCTGGGGGGGGCGTGTCAAGAGACCGCCTCACCTTGCGGGAACGCGAGCGAGGTCAGAGAGAGAGAGACAGACCACGAACGAGGAAGTGCTCCGCGTAGCGTGCTGGAACGGTGTCCCTTTGTTCCCTTACTCCACTTTTGCTCCTACGTCTATATTAATTAGTGAATTGGGAAGACTGCCAGAATCCCGACTCCTGAGGTCCATTGTATGCGCAAACGACTCGACGTTCAAGGTAAGTCCGATTCTTGTTGAAGCTTCGTCGATTGACTAATAACTTTTCTGTATTTCCGTTTTCTTTGTTTCATTCTCCAGCCACCACTAACGGGATATGCTATTACGAAGTCTAGATTAAGTCAAATTATTATATTGTTAGCGTTAGCCGAACTGTCCCAGTAAGTCTCGGGGATTTAGGCAAGCAAGTCATTTTTAATACTCTGGTATTCGTTATGCCTAGCACTCATTGTTTGGGGGGAGAACCGTTGTGTTTTTTGTATTTAATACCATCTTAACAAGTAGAGATTTTTCTGCGTCCGCAGATGGTGACGTTTATTGTAAAGTCTTTATTCCTTGAATATTCTTTGTTAAGGTTAATTACCCTTAACTGGCGACCTTTGATTAATTAGCGTCTGTCTTTGAGGTTAACTCATGGCTTCAAGACTCAGGTCACGTGTATTCTTGGCCTGCAGGGCCGTGCAACTTTACGTAAATTAACCAATAACTGATCAGCCAAGACACATGTAACAATATATATATATATATATATATATATATATATATATATATATATATATATATATATATTCTTGTTTGACCTCTCTTCCTTGATTTAGTAGAAATATAAAACAAGAAAGAACCAAAGCTTTCTCTTTGTCAAGCATTCTAGGAAGGGAAGCAAGCAAGCTGGGTTGTTTTTCCAAAAACACCAACCGTCAGGGAGGTAGAAACTTTAGTTTAGAGGCGTATTCACCAGGGTAGGTATTGCTAGGACCACCTTTTTAGCTAGATTGTACCTTAAGCTCACTTTTTATATATATATATATATATATATATATATACTCATTTATATATATATATATATATATATATATATATATATATATATATATATATATATATATATATATATATATATATATATATATATATTATATTGTTATATGGGTCATTCAGTTGATAAGTTTAATTATTAATTACTGTGATTTATATAGCCTTGCTTTACCTAAGACCCATGTAATCTTATCAATTAAGGCTGAAAGTTACCAAAAAGACAGATAATGAACTTACTTTTATCAGTTGCCAGTTGAAACTAGGTTACTGAATATAGCGATTTATTCTGAACACATGAATTAATTCAACACCATTACTCAAACAACTAGTTCAACAAAAAAGAAAAAACAATAAAAGGTGAGCGGTTATCTTATGGGAACTAATAACAGCTCCAACTTCATCATAAATTATTGGATGACACAATGGCTGGGGCCCTCTTGTGACGCATCTATAAGCAATTTCAAGTACGTGATTTGAGGACAGTGATATGCTAATCCTTCTCCAAACAAGATTCTGGTCAGGTTCCAAGGCGTGCCCAATTCTGGGAGAGATGTATGCAGATAATTCGATATCAAAGACCCCTCACTTATTATATATACATATACTGTATATACACACACATTTTGATTATATATATATATATATATATATATATATATATATACACATGTATATACATATATTCATATATATATACATATATATATATATATATATATATATATATATATATATATATATATATATATATATATATATATATATATATATATATATATATATATATATATATATATATATATATATATATATATATATATATATATATATATATATATATATATATATATATATATATATATATATATATATATATATATATATATATATATATATATATATATATATATACAGGGTTTCAAAATTAGAGCCCCCCCCCTCTCTACAGCATAAACTAAAATTGATATGGAAAAAACAAAAGTAATTCAGAACAGGTATTTAAGTTTCTCTCTGAGTATTTAATATTTTGTGTGGCCTCCATCGGCCTATACCACAGCCTCCATTCTTCAGGGGTATGATTTCAGCAAATCGCAAAAAAGCTGAGACTCAAACTCCATTTCCCTGAGCACTTCGGTCACCTCTCTTCACAGGTCGTCGAGGCTTGGTATACCATCATAGTTCACTGTGCTCACTTCAACACGATCCTTTAAGATACTACCAATGTTTTCACACACATTAAGGTCAGGGGAGCTACCTGGAAATTCACTTGACGAGAAGAATTCGGTACCACTGTTTCGAAGCAGCTCCTGTGTCTGAAGAGCCTTGAAACATGGTGCCTTATCAAGCAAAAATGTGACTTCTTCAACAGATAACACATTTTCAGGATCTTTGAGGAAAGGAAATACTCCACCAGTAACCACAGTTTCTCTGAAGTATTCGCCATTCCATGACTTTCCTTTTTCTTTGATGATCCACATTAACCGTTTGGCTGTGAAACAGAGAAAAATTCCCAAACATTCAGGAAATTTCACAACTTAGCGATAGCACACATCATCGCTGATATCATCCAACTTTGCATCCCAAATGATGTCATTTTTATGATTTGGCTTCCTGACTGTGTAAATGAAGAATTCATCTGATGCGGCAACATGGAGAAAGTCAGCTTCATGCCCAAGTTCCAGTGGGGTATGTGTGTGTGTGTGATCTCCCGTGGGATATTTATGAGAGGAATAGTGACTCTCACAGTAGTGCAGCAGATAATTGCATATTTCATAAGAATCGTTCAGATAGTGAAACAAGCATGAAATTTTGCACAAGTGCTCTTTAAAGTTCCTCTATCAGAAAAGGGCGCTGGCCACGCAAAAATTTAATATGGCGGCCAAATTCCAAGATGGCGGCCAGTATCGACAGATTTTGGCTAATTTTTCACTAGAATGGCATGTATTTGCTTCTAGCAATATGGTAAAGCTCTTCCATACTATTTCTTGTGAATATTATGTTTCTGTAGCTTCCCAGTACAGTTTACCTTTAAATATGGGGGCTATATGGCTGCCAAGAAAAGGTAGAAACAATAATTATAATGAGAAATAATGCCCGTTCAACAATTATCGTTTTAAGCATGGATCTTGGTTTCTGTGGTTTTAGATCCTAATGAGGCCATCTCTTTCGAATAACTCATCAATTTTGAAGGAAAATTAATAAATGTAAAAGAGTGTATGTCTGCACACAACCAGGGCACACTGGTGACATCACTGCTGTGTAACTCAGCATGGGGTTCAGTGCCAGCTAATCCAGCTTTACTAATCCTGTAGTCTTAGACTAGTAGTTGTAGTATAGTTTAGTTTAGTGTCCCAAATGCTTTCTAACAGCCCCAGACCAGCTATAGTTAGATAGCCGCACCTGAATAGACAGGATGTGCCAGCGCGGGAGAGCCGAGCCAAGGGTATGGGGCTGTACATGATGGTTCATGTACTTACCCGGATGGTGTACAGATCACACGGGACTTAAATGGCACTGGATGAATGATCGGGCTAGGTGTAGGGAGACCGAACCTAGTTGAATCCCATACAGGAATGTGTGCTTTGTTTAAGGTGGTAAAGGATAACCCCTCGGCCTTAATCAAAAGTGAAATCATGGCAGAATGTGATGCCAATCCAATATTGAGCAGTAGAAAAACAAACTGGAGTTTGTGTTGTCTTTGTCAGAAGGACAAAAGAGGTGAGCACTTGACATCACCTCCAAGTCATCATGTCCTAGACCATGATGGGTACACAATGCTGGCAAGGAACATTCCCATGTTCAGTGAAATTAATGAAATGCCACTGATAATGGATCCAGCAAGGCTGGATGAAGGTGATGGCATAGAGGCCACTCTCAGGAAAAATGCAGCAAAATACCATGTGAACTGTCGCTTGTTGTTTAACAACACTAAACTGGACCGTGCAAGAAAGCGACAATCCAATGACCAGACCAGCAACACTGAGACTAGTCGTGCAAAACTGCGCCGAACCAGTCATGACAATGAAGTTTGCATTTTCTGTGAGAAAGTGGCACCTGCATCTGATCTCAGACAGGCTAGTACTAAGGGCCTTGACTTGAAATTGCGTGAATGTGCAGAGATACTTAGTGATGGCAAGCTCCTTGCTAAGTTGACTGGTGGGGATGTCATTGCACAGGAGTTTAAGTATCACCATGCCTGTCTTTGTGCCCTCTACAACAGAAAAGGTCCTACCTGAGGAGCCTTGAGAAAGACCAAGGTAGCACTGAGTCAGAATCAGATGTGTATCCACTAGTTCTGTCAGAACTGATGACATACATTGTTGAAAACAACCTTTGTTCAGATGATCCAGTCACATTTCGGCTGGCAGATATTTGCCACCTCTACCAACAACGTCTGGAACAATTAGGTGTAGAGTCACCAAGTGTAAATTCCACGAGACTCAAAGACAAACTTCTGGCAGAAATTCCAGAACTTGAGGCTCATAAATCTGGCAGAGATGTATTACTTGCATTTCAAAAGGATGTGGAAAAGCACTTGCTCAATCATCTGATCTTTCAGAGGCAGTTATCATTGCTAAAGCAGCAAATATTCTCAGAAAGTCTATACTTGATCATCAGTCACGGTTTGATGGCACATTTTCTGAGGCTTGTGTACGAAATTCTGTGCCTCCTCTCTGCTCCAGTTTGTAGGGATGGTTGAGCATGGGGCTGACATCAAGTCACAGTTACGATTTGGAGCATCAAAAGTCAGACCAGGCCATTGCACAGCTCATGCAGTTCAACTGCTACTCCCGATACAAAGAGGGGAGCAACAACTCATAGACACTCCAAAGACAGAGAAACACCATTCCCAGTCTACATGGGACTCTCAGTCTATGCCAAAACCAGGAAGAGAAACCTGGTTGAAATGCTACATCAGTATGGCCTCAGTATCTCTTATGACAGAGTACTGGAGGTCTCTGCACAGTTAGGAGATGCCACAGTTAGCAAATATGTGGAGGAGGGTGTGGTCTGTCCCCAGTACTGCGAAAAGGGTTGTTCACCACTGCAGTGATGGACAACATCGACCACAACCCATCTGCAACTACTGCCACTCTAGCATCTCCATATTTCAGCACCCCACCAAGGAGAACACTGGACAGGAAAGACAGCAACTAAAGTTTGCACCTGAGAAAGTGAGGTCGGTGCCTGAATTGCCGGACACATTCACAAACATCTCACCAGCTTCCTTTCAAACAAAGAACCCTGTGCCACCAAACACTGCAATACCAAAGCCACCCACAGATATCTTGAGGCCACAGCTTGCACTGGAGTATCAGTGGCTAGACAAGGTCATAGTCACCCAGGAAATAGATGATGCAGTGAATCTGACGTGGTCAGCTCATCACGCTTCAATGAAGAGAAGCCCAGAATTTGAAGTAACCATAACTTCATTGCTTCCTCTCCTGCGTGATCAGGCTCATTCTGTTGCTACGATCAAACACGTGATGCAGAAAGTGCAGGATGTCACTGATTTTCTGAACCCTGGCCAGATACCCATAATCACAGCTGATCAGCCAATCTATGCCGTAGCAAAGCAGGTGCAGTGGCAGTGGCCTGATCAGTATGGCGAAGACAAGTATCTGGTAATGTTTGGTGGTCTGCACATTGAGATGGCAACAATGACATCTCTTGGTACTCTTCTTCATGGCAGTGGTTGGACAGGAGCTCTGGTGGAGGCAGGAGTTGCTTCATCTGGAACTGCAGAATCCTTCCTGTCAGCTGCAAGTGTAACCAGGACACGGCAGATGCACCAGGTTACAGCCTCTAGTTTGTACAAACTCCTGAGGACAGCATACACTGACTACTGTGCTGAGAAAGCAAACAACAATGAGCAGGCATTAGAGTTTGAGGAGTGGTGTGACCTTCGAAGACAGCAGAGTCCACAGTTCCACTTCTGGCACATGGTGTTGTCTATGGAACTTGTGATATTCCTACTGATCAGGTCCTTCCGTGAGGCCAATTTTGTCCTCTACTGCCAGGCATTGCATGAGCTGATACCCTACTTCTTTTCCAACAATAATACAAACTATGCTCGTTGGCTGCCTATTCACCTCAGGGACATGCTTACCCTAGAGAGTTCACACCCAGAGTTGCACAAGGAGTTCAAGGCTGGCAACTTTGTTGTGCACAAGACCAGTCGCCAGTTCTCAGCAATGGCTCTTGACCAAGCTCATGAGCAGACCAATGCCTTTATAAAGGCTGATGGCGGAGCCATTGGGCTGACTGAAGATCCGTCAGCACTCAGAAGATGGATGGTGGCTGGCCCAGAGATCATCCGCTTGGTGTCTGCATACGAAACAGAGGTTCAAAGTAAGGAGTCTAATGAGCAGACAACACACCATGAACAAACACCTCATGCGCAGAAGACATTCTTGGAGAGAGTCAGCAAGCTGTCATTGGCTTTGCAACACTTGGGAAGTCCTTTTCAGGAAGAGAGCCAGGATCTGTATTCCATTGACAACAAAGACATTGCCCACCCCAGCTCAGCAGAACTTCTACAGACACACCTTGACAGAGGCCGCACTAAATTTCAGAAGTTTTCAGACTCTTTGGCAAACAATGCAGTCTCCTTCTATGAGCCGATAAAGAAGAACAGAACTGACTTCTTCAGGCAAGAAGCTGCTCCTGTAGAACAGTCAAAGCAGAAACTTCTGAAGGAGGATTGCCAGCTTTTCTCAAAGCTATTTATATCCTGTCAGAGCCGTGAATGTGATCTGCAGGAATTCTTCCAGCACGAGAATCAAACATTCCCAGCTTCCCTTAGTGAGGGTGGTAGGCTGTACACATGTCAGAAGTCTCAGCTGACCTCGGTCCTGGAGAGTCATGTTACACTAGAAGACAAAGAACCAAAGACTGATGTCCTCATTGTAGATGGATCAGCTTTGGTCCATGCCTCTGCCACCAAAGAAAGGAAAGACCTTTGAGGGCTATGCACTTTGCGACTTCTTGCCTGTGATACAATCCTATAGCAGCAAGTACACATCATCACATCTTGTATTTGATGTATACAATACATCCAGCCTCAAAGCTGAGACCAGGCTCCAACGTGGTCAAGGAGGAAGGCGCAAGGTGACAGACAAGAACACAATTCCATCCAACTGGCGCAATTTCCTAAGACACGATGCCAACAAGACAGAGTTGTTCCAGTTCCTGGCAGACAAAGTTGCCCAGATGTCTGCCACAAATGTTGTCATTGCCACGAAAGGGTCTGCTGTCCTCAGCACTCATGAGGCTAGTCTTCAGGGACTGGAAAAGTGCTCTCATGAGGAAGCTGACACCCGCATCTTTCTCCATGCCAAATATGCCACAGAACATGGAGCCAAGACCATCACGGTTAAAGCAAATGACACAGATGTTCTTGTCGTTGCAGTCAGTGCTTTCTCCACTCTCCACAATCTAGGGCTAGAGAAGCTATGGGTGGCATTTGGCCAAGGCCAGAGCCTGCGCTGGATTGCTGTGCATGACCTGTGCAACTCTCTGGGCCAGGAGAAGGTGAATGGCATGCTCTTCTTCCATGCGTTCACAGGCTGTGATACAGTGTCAGCCTTCCGGAGCAAGGGCAAGAAGACCGCCTGGCAGACATGGAACATCTTTCCAGAGGCCTCCACTGTGTTCTCCAAACTGAGTCACTACCCTCTCAGAGTGGAAGAGAGTGACCTGAAGGTCCTGGAGAGGTTTGTCATACTTATGTATGAAAGATCCAGCACTGCTGGCACTGTGGATGAGGCTAGACTTGATATGTTTGCCAGAAAACAAAGGGCATATGAGGCCATTCCACCAACCAGGGGAGCTCTCCTCCAACACACCAAGCGTGCTGCGTACCAGGCTGGTTGTGTGTGTGGGGCAGGCCACCCAGTGTCAGCCACAGCCAGAGAACCCTGCTGAGTGGGGATGGCAAAAGTCTGGTGAAGCATGGCAAGTCCTCTGGACAACCAACTCGCCCTTAGCCAAGAGTTGCCAACAGCTACCAAATGTGGATGCAAAGCAGGCTGTCGGGAAAGGTGCAAGTGCTACAAGCTGGGTCTTCCTGCACAGCTCTGTGCACTTGCAAATGTGAAGTCTAGATAAATATTGCCCTCTCTTCAGTAGATAATCTAGCTTGAGCATCCAACGTGTCATGCTATGCCTACCTTCTTATCCTCGAATTTTTCAAAGGTGTAGGTTGAGAGACCTATACATAGATTGCTTATGTTTAGTCCGTATTTCTCTTCTTTTCTTTTTATGGTTACAGTCTTAGACACAATGTTGTATGTGACCATACCATTACTATTTCAGTTGAAAATAGCATATTAGTTAAACTGTCTGATCACATGAATATACCATTAAATAAAAACAGTTGGTCTCTATGTCTGCTAGCGCTGTGGATAGAAAAAAACTTTTATGGCAACCATTTTGTACGCCATCTTGGTTACAATTCATTTAGTAAGGGTTTTCAATAAAATGTGTGGTATGGAACATTTTTATAACCTAAAAGTCG
>NC_089762.1:16986711-16989211 GCF_040412425.1 Macrobrachium rosenbergii
ATATATATATATATATATATATATATATATATATATATATATATATATATATATATATATAAAATTTATCAAATCACACATTGACTCAGAAACAGGCCATTTTATACGTTTGTCTTATCTTTATTCTGACGTTTCGTAATATTACTTTTATTACATCTTCTGGGAATCTGTCAAAAAACATCATAAAATTATAAAATAGCCTTAAATTTGTTAAAAATCAAAAAGCATTAAAAAGACTAAAATTTACAATTACAAAAATATATTTAAAAGCCTACCAAACTTTAGTTCAGAGAGAGGAAGACTGAATGACACGAGAGAAAACAGGAGACACATTAGCTAAGATACAGTTGGGTCGAAGAGGTTTGGGTATTCAACTGGGGAACTAGCTGCTTAATGAGCAATGACTCTAGAATGGGCAGTTCGTGAGGGTTTTGTGTTCGCCCTATGGTGCAAAAATCTTCTCTTTCGATATGGGTTTAGCAAACTTTTGCATGATTCCTGATATTTGAATGCTCAGGGTTGGAGAGCCTACTTCCTGTGCAAAAACTTATTCCATGATGAGAATCGATTCTGACCCTCAGTAACGTCTTCGCAGATCCCACGTAAGTCCTAGACTTACACTTTGGGTAAGAATGTTCATATACTACACTAGAGGTCAAGAAGGGACTTGACCAATCTTTATGCTTAAAGAAAGACCCAGTGATTAAGGGATTTTTCGGTATTAGTTTAATACTGACTGCACTATGATTTTGTATGATCTGGATAAAAATTTTCCTGAAGGAGCCATCATGTAAAAATGGAAACTTAGCATAAATGAAACTTTGGTATCATAAATGTTTTAGTATCATTGTAAAACTGATTAAAAAAACTGGTTTTGAGTGAAGCAATTATTCTTAAAATATTAAAAGCATAAATGAAGGAATACCAACTCGATGTAATATCTAATATGACGATATGTTTTAGATATACATATATATAGTTGTTATATTTTATATATATATATATATATTATGACTGTCCCATCACTGTGACTTTTTTATTCACAAACACTAAGCTAAAATGTCGTTTAATACACCTACAGTTAATTATAATCGATAGGTAATTCGAGGGAGATTCTTACCAACAGTGAGAGCTCGAATTTCTTGACGAATGTTTTTACCGTTGTTGTTTTCACAGCCTAGTGGTAAAAATAATCGTCACTGAAGTCGGAGGTTCTTGCTGACGGGAGTACATGTGACGAATCACTTATCAAATGTAACTCCCCTTCACTGTTATTTCAAAATTAAAGCAAACGACTCTTGTAGCTTAATGTTTGTGAAATATTATATTTATATATATATATATATATATATATATATATATATATATATATATATATATATATATATATATATGTGTATATATATATACACACATATATATATGCGTGTATGTATTCGTGTGTACATAAGCGCAAATGAGTATACTATACACAGGGATCCGAGTGCACTTGTAAATAAGCGTTAAACAGATTGACAGTATGATAAACTGCCAGGGATAAATTACTGAGATAAATATCTGGATAAATTTCTTCTCCTTGATGAAAGATGCGGCGCTGGATATTATATGAGATCGTTTCAGAAGCTTATGATTACGGCAAGCATATCAGGTTTCAAAATTCCTTTCAGAATTTTACAAAACGTCACAGTTGATTGGCAAGACGGGTATTAGTGGAAGGCGATGGTGTTCATCAAAGTAATTATGAACTACATCGCTCAAATATTACAATTTATCTCATGAGTACTGAGTTGAGAATTATTAACCTCCAATACTTGGGTGTACAAGTACAAGGATATTTGTATAAGAACATACTGCAGAGCGTCACTGAAGATAGAGAATGTAATTTCAATAACATTCATCCAGAGCATATCCTGAATGCTTCTTTCCTCAAATACTGTATTTTGATAGACAAAAATTAAAAGATATTGTTAACGGAAAATCGTAAATTAGATCACTGGAATATCAAAGATTTCAAAAATGACGACGCAAAGATTTATCATCATTGCGTCCTCAATTTTGGGGAGGAAAAGTAAGAAAGAGAAACAGACAGGGGCGGAGAAATAATCTTAGACCCGAGTTCTTCAAGCATCACCGGAGACGGCAAACATAAATAGAAATTGTCCAGGCAATCTCTAAAAGTGGCGGGGGATATAAACATACTGATAGCAGTTTCAAGATTTCCATAATTCTGAGATAAACGGCACTTCTATCAAATCCCAAGGTATGGCGTCGACTTATCTTTTCTCGATAATCTCACGCTGTTTATATCGTCATCGATGGCGACCATCATTATGCATGGATTTTTTCTTTTTCTTCTGTTTACTGGTTTTTCCACACCAGTTAAACATAAAGACAAGAATCATAACTCGTTAAGTTATATCGATAAATCACTCTAGGGTTAGCAATGCCTTGGGTGTGTTCTTTGAGATTTATGTAAGATCCTCGGAGACTTCGGAAATGC
>NC_089762.1:16994211-17029211 GCF_040412425.1 Macrobrachium rosenbergii
CTCTTAGCGCAAACATACATACACACATACATACTGTAAATAATAATAATAATAATAATAATAATAATAATAATAATAATAATAATAATAATAATAATAATAACGGATGTTGTTGGCAGCTGACTCACAAGTCACTAGCTTTTCAATAATGATATGAGATTTACCAAGTACCGGAGTACTGAGGTTTTAGAACCTTAGTACTCCGTTATGACTAGTTTGAACTGTTTCTACATAACGCACGAGGTTGCTGAATATATAAAGGAAAATTTCTTTTAAATACTACATGATTCAACTTTTCTTAAATTTCAAACCTCATGTAAAAATCAAATTCCTTGAATAATTCATATGACATTAAATGGTTACTAAATTATATATAACAAAAGGATATAACAGCACTTAATAATAATAATAATAATAATAATAATAATAATAATAATAATAATAATAATAATAATAATAATAATACTGATGTTCTTGTGCAATTAATACGGTGATGTATTTTTTTATAGTTATCACCCTTGTTAAGACTTGATCACTATGATTAAAAAACCAGCAATGGAATGGACTGCAATAGGTTGGTGGTTGGTGAACATTATGCTGGCTTTAAACAGCACGGGCCTCTCCCTTATGTTTGGGAAAAAGTGCCCATCCAAACTCTTCCCAAGAAACAAAGACGCTTTAAAATTGGGATGTGGGTCTCAACTGAGCGCCCATTGCGGCCTGAGATGAAGTTCATCGCTTACCACGTTAGGACGGAACATTAAATGACATAATTATTTTTTTTATTTCCTATGTACGTTAAATGCGAAAACTTGCGCTCATGTCTGTACATTTTGTAGGTGAAAAAGTTTCGAATGAATACTGAACAACTCATAGCTCTTCTTGTCTGCTACTTAGAGGTATTAATAATAATCAAACAGAACATTTCAGAATGGATGAAGTAATTATGATGAAATTATAACGACTCCACTCACATTTTTAATATTTAGTCTTATGAAAACTACACTCAGTGTCCGTTATTTTCAACAGAACTGGGTGGGACGTACAGCCTCTTGGCGGTGACTTTCTCGTAGTGGTGGGTCTTGGGCCTTCTAGCAGGTTCGGTTTTGCTGGCCGTTGGTTGCCTTCTCCTTACAATCAAAGGAAAATCGGATACTTATTGCTTCTTTGTCATTATAATGCAGCAACTCGAGTGAGACATACAGACCTGTTGCCTTGCTAATTTTAACATGTAAATTTGTGCGTCACTCCTCTGTTGCGGCAGTTTGAGTGATAACTCAAAGTTACGTAATTTGTCAATTATACGAGATCTGAGTGGTGTGTGTCATCCTTACTTAAAAAGAAGAGAATATTTATATTGAAAAACTATAAATAAGTAATTTTTAATAGCATGAGGAGGTTAGTAAAACCCAATAAAGTGGGATAATAAGTAACCCTAGCTACTTTTTGACTCAGCGTTTTGTTTGTTAGCTGTGATCAAAGGGTTAAATTAAGAATGGTTAATTATAAACTCAAGATTTTTTTTATCCATTTTGAAAATACTTGTTCATGGAAGTTATTTTTTCTGAATGTACAGAAATAAAGTTTAAAGTTTTAATAGTGTCAGTTTTTTCTAAAATAATAATGCCTTTTAAATATTTAAAACAAATATTGAAAACAAATAATTTGAAGTTGGTAGGGAATGGTTTCCATTCCATAAGAAAGATTTTCTGCAATCTTGCTAAGAATTTCCTTCCATAGCTATAAACCACACACACTTTCAAAATCCACTCTGGCAACGGTCTTGGCAAGGAAGAAACTTATTCCCAATTCGGTTCTTGCTGTTCCAACGGTCGTCATAGTAGCATGATAATCTCAATTAGCAACACCAACGACGCAAAAATGTAAAATGTAAGCTGCCTGGTAACAGCCGTAAGAGGTACTAGTCAAGTTGCTAGGAGCCAAACCTACGACATGCTTGAAGAGGCCGGCAGCACCTCTTTAAAAATCCAAACAGCTTCTAGAAACCTGATAAGACGTGATGGCATGGGAGAAATTAACTGAAAGTCGTTAAGAGATGTGAGGGGAAGGCAACTGGTTTTCATCTAAAACATGCATTAACTAGCCGTCTTCTATTCACGTCCACCACACCACCGGCATTAAAAAAAAATAATAAAAAAAAAAATAAATAAAAAAATAAATAAATACCGGGTCTTGTAGCTTTCCTCACATTTTAAACGGAACCAGTGTTCTGGGTTCTAACGGTCGCTCATACTTTATTTCTTTTTTGCTGTATGCGTGCCTCTGGAAGGCCATCATGATAGTCTACAAGTTACAAGTGCTTATAAACTTCACCCAGTTTTATTTTAGACGATAAAGAAACTGCATTACAAAAAGCGAGATCAAACATTTAATCTTCGGGTTTTCAATGTTATCTTGAGGTAATTCTTTAAAATGTTAACTAGCATTGTTCGCCTCAGTTAATTAAGCAAGTGCGTCACTGCAAGAGTTGTGGATAACAAAATCACAAGTTGATTTCATTAGTTCAACTTTTCCACTAACTTCGTCTTTTATTGCCCTTTTACTTAATGCCATGCCGAGGTGTTGTGTACAGATAATAAATAGAATTTGGAGCACATAGCACAGGTGCACTTTTATAGATTACTAGTGATACTTGAGTCGTTATTTATAACCAAATGGGCTATTTCTAAATATTTCCATGCCTTCTATGATCTGGAATCTTGGGTTGTGTAAAGCATGGCCTGCCACAATGTTCTTTTAATCGAGTTCCCTCGTTTTATGGTATCCCCGTGTTCTTGTTTCTTGTTCGTTAAATTCAAGTTTTCAGCTATACTGAATATAATATTTTAACTATTTTCGTTATTCATTTTTTTCTAAATACCCTGTAGTTATAATTTTATCCATTGGTCTTCTTTCTTTTTCGATGTGTGCAATCTATTTTCATGAAGCTTGTTAGGTGATTTCCTAGTTCTTTGGCTATTTCAATAAGCATTGAATAAATAATTAATCAGACTCCCTGCCTCATTCACCTTACCTCAGAAAGCCCAAAACCTTTCCGATTGTTGACCCCTTCGTGGAATCTTTCATTACTTATCTCCAACTCCATCTTGTACAAGGGCTTATACAGTATATTGTAATATTTTAGAGAACAAGGCCAATGGCGAATAATATGTTGAGGGTCTGTTTAAAAGAAGAGAACATATGAGTAAAGAAAATAGAAGCTAATTCATCGATATTGAAAGAGGGTAATTATATATAAATCATAAATGTTGGTTGAGGCTGCATTTTTATATTATTTCATTTATCTTTATATCTTATATCAATCTCAACTTTTGACACCAAAAATTCAACCGACTCGTCTTCCACTCCCAATATATCAAACCCCTTGTAACCCCCAAGAAATATTAGAACCCCAACAGGATGATATCGACCACTCGGAAGAACCCTGCTAATTCAAGGATGGATCCCTGTACATAAACTTCCAGGGCATAAGCTACAACACATATCTGCACAATAGCATATCAGCAGCACATGGATCCCCTCCACGCTATTTTTCATGCCTCTTCGGGTATACTGAGGCAATTCATTTCATAACACTCCTTAACACCACCTAGCCATCATGATCTTGTACTTCCTCTGCTCCTTACTCCCGACATTTCCAACTGGTACTCTCTTTAACTACCTAACTTCCCTTATCCTCATAAAGTGCCTATTCATAACATCATTCAACCACTGCTACACAAACTCAATGATCAGTCTTTTCACTCACGCAAACTTCTGGTTATTACTCCCTTTTTTCTTTACGTTTCTCGCCTTTCCAGTCCCCTTACTTCACATACTACTCAATCGATTCATCTCAATCACTTACACCTTTTTTCGTTTATTCTGTATTCATTATCTACACTCCTCTTTCATAACGGATATTTGCGTCAAAAGTTCCTTCATGCATTCAGACTTATGCCTCTGCGGAAACTCTTTTGTTCCAAATCTCCATGTATAACTACTATTCAGACTGGTTTTTATTAGAATAAAACCTGTATTTATCAGTTATGTCTCGTACCATAATAAAGGAAAGAACCCGTAAATTCAAACTCACTAGAAGCAGGAGCAATATTTCTAAAACTAGCACAGGTGTTTTGTATAAACCTAACATTCTTTCTCTGTTCATGAATGTTGCAGTGAATTTTGCCTCCGAGAATCTTTCCCAACTTGCACAAACTTCCGGCTGAAATATAGGTAAAATAATCAAAATTGTGGTCCATCCAGTTTATTTTTTTATTTTCGAAGGGTTCTACTACCAGTCAACATGGAGGTCTTAATATCTTCTTCGCTTTCTATCATATCCACTAACTTGTATCTATATTAGAGAATATGGGTTGACGCGTGACCAAACCAAGTATAACAAAAAGCTTGTTAACGCACATAGATATTTTCATGGCATATAAACACAACGAGAAACTTTTGATAGGCTTTTATTATTTTGTAAATGGCTAATCTACACCTACAAGGTTTACGTTTGAAAAAGAATCATTGGGCAAACCACTTTTCTTTGACTTTGTAGTACACAAAATTAAGCAACATGTAATTGGTTTAATTTCAAAATTTACCAAAACTGCACGCATACTAATACTTCGATTTCTTCCTTGATTATGGCTGACGTGCACTAAACATCTTTACCTTTTTTTTTTTACGCATACTCCCATTTCTATCGACGACGTAATTGAATTTCCTACAGAAGATTAGAGAAAACTTTGCTATCCTGTATATTTTACACTGAGTATCTAACCACAGCATGTAAAATGTATTTGTTGATGACATGAAGTGACAGAACTTAAAGATGTCCCTTTTAATAAAAATTGCTAACTATTTTCTTCTACTGTGAACGAAAACCATAGATTTAATACTTCATTTCCGTACATTAGTGTTGAAAAGAAGCCCGTTAAGAATACACGGTAGGTGACAAATAAGTAATTCACTGGGGGTATTTGTCATCCTATCAAGATTGTGATAAATGCGGTACCGGAAAATTATAGCGTTCCTTGGAAATGCGGAAAAAATTAAAATATATATCCATAAGCATTCTAGGAAATAATTATGCAGCAACTGTTCTGCGTGAACACTCTACAATAGAGGAGTCATGAAACGGTAGTTGAAGGTACCTACCTCATTTCATTCACACAGATGGCACGTTATCTGCTGAGAAGAGTCAACAATGATCAAAACTATGCTGTGCAAAACGAGTCTGCTAGTGAATTATATCAACAGTTAATCTGCACTGTGTATGTGGTAATTTCTTCTACACACAACTGAATGCATTGAGGACTTTGACTCACCTAGTGCATGTACTTGCTTTTCGTTCCTTTTGGTGACGAGTCAACAGGAGTCAAACGAAATCTTAAAAGATGTTTTTAAATTCTGATAAATATATTTTAGTGTATCTTCACATGCTTCCGCGCACTTAATATCTCATTTATGTCAATGGTATAATATTAATCATTTTAATAAGCATATATGTACATACATACTTGTTTGTACGGGTGCATTGTGGAACTCTCGTAAAACATCATACATGGATACAGAACGTGTCATTTGGAACCTTAGAAACTTTCTTCTTACTAAAAGTAGCATGATGTTCACGGGACTGTGGTAAATTACACTTTAATATTTTCTTTACTTTTCTCGTCATGAATCATCTAATACTACATTTAAAGGTATTCATTCAATAAACAGATAGTTAACGTGTCTTTTTCAAATCTGATTTAGAACTTAGCATAGTTATAAAGGCATCAATATATATGTCTAATGGCGTGATTATTTTGCAGTCTATATTACTAAGAAAAGGAATTAGTCTGCCATAGCTGTCAAAAAATTGTCACATCTCGAATGAACTGTTTATGCCGCAATCCTAATTTAAGAAACAGTACATTTTCACATTCAAAACTTCAGCGAGACGGTGTCGTCGTAACGTCTTCTGAAAGGAAAAAAAAAAGGGGGGGGACTACTAACGATTGCTAAAAAAGTAGGATGCCTTACGAAACGGCGAGTGAAAGGACTTCCCCTATGGTTTTGCCTCGAGGGTATAGTTTTATTGTCAACATTTTTTAGTGCAGTTTTTTGTTCTGCCGTTTGAATACTTTCCTCAACGTTAGTAAACTCTATCGACTATTTAACGCGTTGTTATTATGACAATTATAATCATCATGGTTAGTACTTATACGAAAAGTAGTTACCAAGTTTTATGCAATAAAAGTAAATTTGCATACGTTACAACAAGCAACACATTTTCACAGCCAGTTAAATTTTCGGTTGCGGAGTAATTCACTCGAAAGATACAGTGCATTAGAGAACCAGGCAAATCCTTTGCCCCTCATCCAAGTGTATCGGAACACCTTTTCTTAATATTTTTCCCACTTGCTCCTAACGGCCATTAGGGAAACTACAAACACCTACCTACCTTGGCCCTATAAGGTATGCATGTCCATGATAAAGGCTGCCATGCAACAAAAGCCTTTCTTTGATTGAAGTAACAGGAAGAGTGATAAGGTGAAGTTTATGCTTTTCCATTGTCCTCGGTGAACAAGTTCCGTAACGTTGGTTGGTACAGATAACAGTCTATGATTGAATTAAAAGCGTTCGATCTCTTCTCTCTTTGTTCTTAAGCAAGTGATGGCTATCATTTTCACATCACTGCTAGCCTTTCATTTCTTCTTTTTCCTTTTCATTTAATCGTAGCTTGAGTAAGTCAAGAGGTAAATGTAGATACGTCGAGATACCAAAAGATATTCTAAATACGTCTTGCAGTTCCGTGTTATGTTAATGGGGAATATTTTTTTCCCAATCCTGGAAGGTTCCAGAATAACTGTTAGGTATTTATAAAACGATGGTCTATACAGAAGTATTGGGAGTAATACACACTCGAAAGGTAACAATTGCTGAGATGGAAGATCTTATCTAACTATCTATCTATATGTGTGTATATGTGTGTGTGTATATATATATATATATATATATATATATATATATATATATATATATATATATATATATATATATATATATTTATTTTTATTCTATGCACAGAGCCTAAACCCGGCAGGAATATATACAGCAGAATCGAAAACAACTTGTATCTTCCTTAAGAGCTCAGTGGACACCTCTTCAAATCAGACAGGCATCAGTTTCGTATCCTGGCTGGGGTGATGCATTTACATACTCACACAAATACATACATACACACGCACACACACACACACCAGTTTGAGTTCTGCCACAAGCGTCAGTTTCTTTATATGGGACCAAGTTTTTTAGTTACAGGTGTACCCAAAAAGTGTGAAGAAAGAGCAAAGACAAGAGGTAATGAGGTCATTATTATTATTGTTATTATTATTATTATTGTTATTATTAAAAAGTTTAACCAGACCACAGAGCTGACTATCAGCTCTCATAGGGCTGGCCCGAAGGATTAGGATGGAATGACAAGTCTAGGCTAGAAGCCTAGCACTGGGACCAAATAGGTCACTCGCTAATGATGAATGAGCAAAAATGAAAATGAAACTAAAAGCTGTAAAAAGGCATACGCTTTCATACTGGAACACACTCACACAATAAATACATTTATACTCATGTTTCCATACATACTCACTAAAAAGGTATATTAAAATTCAAAATAAATTAAGTAAAATCATAAAATTTACTTGTTTTAAAATTCACTATACTGATTGACTGATTTTTTATATTTTATCAATTAACTCACAGCTTCTCATGGACATTAAAATGGGTACTACTGAAAATGTTGAAGATTCCGACAAAATTTCTTTTATTGGTCTATTTCCAAAATTTGATAATCGCTGCAGGTTATATTTTGGACATTCACACAGTACATGCTTAACTGTTATCAACACATTGCAATATGGGCATTTGGGAGGAGGACCACATGGACCGTTCATTAAGAGTCCATGTGTCAAGCGAGTAGCCTATGGCCTATTCGAAGAATTACTTATGTGTGTCTCTCTCTCTGATATGACGAACTCCATTTTCCGACACTGGATTTTATTTGTTTTAATTTATTATTTTCAGGTTATTCGTTCCATATATTTTGCCATTTACTTACAATGACTGTTTTTATATATCTTGTATAGTCACTAACAGGGATGTCTACATTTGCTCTTGTCATGTGGACCGCTTCATCAGCCTCTTAATTTCCCTTAATCCCTACATGGGTAGGGATCCAACATATTTCAATATTTTTTCCCTTATTATACAATTTATGGGGTGAAAACTTTATACGTTGTACAATATAATTTTTTTGATTATAGCTTTGAATGGCCTCTATAGCGCTTCTGGAGTCGCTATAAAACACAAAATTATTACATGAGGCTTCTCTAATTATTTTTATGGCTGATACTATTGCACATAACTCAGCTGTAAATACTGAGGCGTTATCTGGTAGAGAGCACTGATACGTTTTGTCTGGGGATACTGCAGCATATCCCACTCCATATTGTGACTTTGATCCGTCGGTGTCATGAGTTCATTATAGCTACTACAGATTCATAAATCTGGTAAAATATATGAACAGTGTGTATATAATATATACATATATATATATATATATATATATATATATATATATATATATATATATATATATATATATATATACACACACACACACTAGGTGACCAACCCGGCACTGCCTGGAAAAACTCTGAATAACAACCTACAGGTAGGCCCGTTAAACTCCGAACAACAGTCTACAGGTAGTGGGAGGGAAGAAAGAGCAGGAGGAAAGAGGGAAGGAGGAGGGGGGAAAGGGAAAGAAGTGAGAAGATAGAGGAGGGAGAGTGGGGAAGGGGAGGGAGGGGAGGGGAAAGGTCAGGGAAGCAGAAGGAGAGGAGAAGGAGGAGGGGGGGAGGGGAGGAGGGAGGGGGAGGAGGGGAGGGAGGGGTTGGGAGAGTGAATGGAAGGGGAGGGATGGGGGAGGGCCAAGGAGAAGGAAGGAATAGGGGTAGGGGAAGAGTAGGGGGAGGGAAATGAAGGGAAGCGGGGGTGGGGAGGTGAGGGTGAGGAGAATATAAGGGGAGAGGAAGTTATGTTCCCCTATGAAATGAAGAATGAGGGAGTATTATTCCTCACATTATCATTTGGAAAATCATTTTTATATTAGACATAAAAAAGTCTTAATTTCTATAATAATAATAACAATAATAGTGACAAATATACCATAGCAGCTGTTGCCATCTCAGGTTAAAGAAAACGGAGTTTTGAGAGAGACGGGGAGCTTGAATGTCGTGAGTTTAAATTTTATAATTGGGACCCGCAATTCCTAGCTCCAGCCCTGATAGAAATTGTCGATATTTGGTGATTTTTTAGTGGATTAAGTACTTTGATATGATGATGGCGATACCTCAAGGTACTTAAGAATCTGTATTTTATTGGTAAGGTATAATTAAGATACCTTTGGCTTAAGATGAACACTGAAAAAAATGTGGTGATTCTGTGGCGAGTAATCTTTTAATTGGGGCCAGTTTTGTCACAGAAGCATTTAGTCTGATAATACGCTTGCACGGATGGTAATGACTTAGTTCTGATCTCCAAAGTTATGCCCATAACTACAATTTTTTTTTCGTGAATTAAGTACTTATATATGATGATGGTAACACCACAAGGTACTTAGGAATTTACATTTTATTGGCAGGGTTCGATTAAGATACATTTGGCTTTAGATGAGCACTGAAAAAATGTGGTAATTTCGACACGAGTAGTTTTTTAATGAGGGGGTACACCTGTGACAGAAACATCTGGTCTGTAAATACTTTTTTACATGGCGAGAAATGTAAGGTCTGACTGGTGTGGTGGTAGAAGTTATATTTTGAATTACATTGTTTTATGACTGAATCAAAGTAATTCTAATACAGTCAAACACATGTTTAATTTTTTTGGATGTACTAAACTGATGATAGGGTTTGCATTGAGAGGAGTTTAATGAAATCATACGTCTGACAGCACCTGGAATACAAGGTGAAGCGTCAGTAGAAAATGAGAACTAACTCAGAAATTGAAAGAAAAGGCGACGTAAAAACGAAAATCTCATTTGCTTTGTATGTGTTTGTATGTCTGTCATGGGGTAGAGGTTTCATTTTGAGTTATACACCTTTCTGGGGTGACAGAAGCCGTGTGCAAAATTTGGTCTGGGTCTGCCGAGCGGTTCGGATTTCTATAGTGGACAAACAAATATACAAACATTCACTTTTATATATAGATATATATTATGCCCTATTAACAAGGTCAGATTGGGTCATAACCTCCTTCTACACCCTGTTTTAGAACAATGTCATATCTTATATCTCTAAGGTTCTCCGGTAGCAACAGACTGTACTGAGTCAGAACATTTTCTCTCTCTCTCTCTCTCTCTCTCTCTCTCTCTCTCTCTCTCTCTCTCTCTCTCTCTCTCTCTCTCTCTCTCTCTCGTCATCCAAGTCACTATCTGAATTAAGGAAGAACAGCAAACACATGACTACCAAAAAATGTAACTTATTCGGTAATCTAACATGGCAAGTGGTTTGAAATTAAATAAAAATAAAATGGGAATATCAACATCTCAAAATTGGTACCCTCAAAACAACCAAGTAAGATATCATGGTACTAGGTCAGTCTTATCATAAAAGTTAAAATAAGTCAGTATGACCTACGTCATGATTAGTCACATTCCCCTCCATTTATATTGGCCTCTATTCACGATATATCTGAAGAACAAAGGGGAAACAACTTTTAAAAATAGGCACAAAAAATAAATGTGGGATGTTTTCCCACATTACCAACACCAAAGGAAATGCACATAATTAAACATGGTAAAATCATCAATAACAATCAAAGACACATAGCAGATAAAAGTAAATCAGTAAAATAAATCAGGTTTTCTTGGAAATAAATTTCCAGCTCACCTCACAGGCAGTACTCAAAAGTCCTCCAACCAGGCGGATCCTGACACATAGCCATCTAGGCCCTCAGTGTTTAGCCTGTTTTCAAAATGGAATATTCACACTTCACATGGTATGCCCATCAGGGCACAGGAACGAACACACTCACCGGATCTTGACGACTTCCGGCAGCATAACTAGCACATTGCCCAGGGTACAATGGCCCCTTGTCTCCATGGGGAGCCATACTGACGTTAGGCCTTTGTCAGCACTGACTCGCTGAATACCTAGGCGGTTTCCATTTACCTTTGCCCAGAATGTCTCTATGCAAACTGCTTAACCCCTACAAAACCTTCAATATAATATATCAATATCCTTCAGCGTTTTACTGCTTCAGCCACCAATTGTGCTGCCCACAGCACGAGAGAAGCAACAAGTTCTATTCCCGACTCATGCACCATCTGAAGAGCAACGCCTGGGGCTGGCTTCTCTTGGGCGGAATGGTTCTTTGCACATATTTTCTTTACTCATTTGACCCCCAACACTACACACAGCATGACGACTAAGACCGCCACCGAGACGAAAATCGATGAAAATATAGTGCTGTGGAACAAAGAAGTCATCTTCAGGCAGTGGGGGAAGTGGTCCAAGTGGAGGAATTACAGTTATGTCTACCTCCCCCCACCCCCACTAGGAGAAGACACGGGGATAAAACTGTGTTCCCCATGAAGGTGACACATGAAGATATGAGTACTCGAGCTGTGCACCATCCTGCTGAGCACTTGCAATTTTGGGGTGACGATCCGACAGGCAGCATCGATGAGGCGAGATCCTTTCAGCCAGAAGGTATCCGATGTATTACAACATCGGGTAGAGATCTGGCAGCTTGCACAAAAAACTGCCGCGAGAGTCTTCATAGAGGCCACTCAAACTCCAGACGGGAATGTTGTAAAGTCATAGTCTGAAGGTGTCTGATTATGAACAAGTGACAGTTCACATCCTAACTACTCAACGTTCCTAAGAGCAAAAATCTTACTGTCACAGATGTATCTGTCATGAACTAAAGTACACCCTGACCCATAATTAATAGCATGGGACTGATACTGATCACCCAAAATATACATAGTCTCTACTCCATCCCATGTCACCATCGAACAATTAAAACTACTAAGAAAAGGCTGGGTTATAAAACTGTGAAACGATTTCATATCACTAACAGAAACCTCAACAAGTAACCCTCTATCTGACAAGAGTACTTTCAAAATCCCATCATAATGATACAAATTCCCAACAATAAAAATTATTTGTGAACCAGAAATATATTCTACTTTTTACAAAGTAGCTTCCAGAGCCCCCAATGGTAAAATATCACCAAAAATACACCCCTGCTTGAACAAGAGTTTCAATCACTGTTAATAAAGACTCCGTCTCTTCCTGAACATTAAGCAAGGTAGTTTGACAAGGAGAAAAAACAATTGAAACATCTAAATCTTCCCCCATCCTATCAACTGTGACCAATAACCCATTTAAAGATGTCCTCAATGTCTCAAACCCCTCCTGTAATTTCTCCTTACTATCTCGTAAAGTCATCAAAGTTTTACCCTGGCTAGCAAATACTGCCAATACCTGTTCAATTCTCACCAAATTAGCAATTGACATAATAGCAATCGATCCTGTGATCATAACGGCTCCAATTACAAAAGGTGCAGCCCTCTTACACCTTCTAGAAGAGACCTGAGAAGTAGAAGAACCTACATTTGGAAGCCATGTTAGAGTCGTCTTCTATAATAACACCCAGGCCTAACCTCACTATGGAATTAGCCCATGCCACGACCCGCAAAGTCATGAGCAGACGAAACTTCAGCTTCCAAATAAAAACAAAAGAAAGAAACCTATAACTTACCAGATCCCGAAACAAGGAAAAGAAAAAGAAACCCATATATCTATAAAACTCTATGGTATTTTGCACCTAAATTAACAAGGTACTGCAATACGAAAACAAAAAACTGAACTCAGACAATTAAAGATTTGTATAACTTTACAGAATGGGAAGAAAGTGGCATACTCCGCCCACTAAACTACGTCATGAATACGTCACTTTGCACAACAACTCCGAGACGCATTGTAATCATAAGACACGATTTGCCCTTCATCCGGCTTATTCCCCACTAAGCCCTTATCACAACTAACCAAAAAGAGAACACTTTCGTATTAATATCCCCCCTTCTTCATCCACCACCTGCACTGCAAAAGAATACAGCAACACTTCCTAACCTGAAATACACTTGCACGCATCTTGGGACCCATACACACACCCACTTATCACAAAAGACCATTAACAACTGGCAATGAATCACACCTCTTCTCCTAGTCAAACCAAAAATCCTAGGTCATCACGTCACCACTCTTACCAGCCGAACGTCTGAAAGATAATTGGAACACCCAATTCTGGCCTAAAGTCCCTGTTACCAGTCCCTTCAGCTGTTAAAGGTCATAAGGTCTAGGTAAGCTGCAATCAAACTATTATGCCTTATTAACAAGGTCAGATAGGGTCATAACCTCCTCCTACATCTGTTTTAAGAACAATGTCATACCATCTATATAATTTATTCAGTAATCTAACATGGCAAGTGGTTTGAAATGAAATAAAAATGAAATGGAATATCAAATTCCCAAAATTGGTACCCTCAAAATAACCAAGTAAGATATTATGGTACTATTAACTTCCACTAAGTAAGTCTCATCATATAACGGGTGTTTCGAAATTAGAGCCGCCCCCCCCCCCATCCTCCACAGAACAAATGGAAAGTTATGAAGTTTTCTGCTATAGCCTATCTCCAAGTACATTATTTTAAGTTTCTTTAAGCTATTTTTCATTTTACATTTCTTATATTTTCAGACCGAGTGACGGAGTTAGATACACCCATGGCTAACGACTCGGAGGAAATCAGATGGATTGACCAAATCCGGGCTATAGCCTTCAGAGAGGCCAGGGATGCTGGTGCATCCTTCATTTCATGTTCCTGGATAGCTAAATATATTAAAACAGATGAATCCTTTGTTGGAAGAAACTGGAACAAAAATCCAAATGACTGTCATCTCGAAAAGAGTGAGAATCTTGGAAGGCCTGAAGTCCTTTACATAAATTGGCGCTTGAACTAGAAACAAAAAGGGGAAAGAAGATAAGTTATAGTGCTGTATATCGTGAGTTGAAAAAATCTGGTATCAAGCCATTTCATGTTATCAGCAAGTCCAACATCACTCAGCAACAGAGTGAAGACCGTGCATGGTTTTGTGGTTCATTTCTTAAAGATTGGGATGAAGCTGACTTTCTCCATGTTGCCGCATCAGATGAATTCTTCATTTACACAGTCAGGAAGCCAAATCATAAAAATGGCATCATTTGGGATGCAAAGTTGGATAATATCAGCGATGACATGCGCTATTGCCAAGTTGTGAAATTTCCTGAATGTTTGGGAATTTTTCTCTGTTTCTATGTGGATCATCAAAGAAAAAGGACAGTCATGGAATGGCGAATACTTCAGAGAAACTGTGCTTACTGGTGGAGTATTTCCTTTCCTCAAAGATCCTGAAAATGTGTTATCTGTTGAAGAAGTCACATTTTTGCATGATAAGGCACCATGTTTCAAGGCTCTTCAGACACAGGAGCCGCTTCAAAACAGTGGTATCCATTACTTCTCGTCAAGTGAATTTCCAGGTATCTCCCCTGACCTTAGTGTGAGTGAAAACATTGGTAGTATCTTAAAAGGATTAAAGAATCGTGTTGAAGCATGCACAGTGAACTATGGTGGTATACCAAGCCTCGACAACCTGCAAAGAGAGGTGACTGAAGAGCTCAGGGCAATGGAGTTTGAGTCTCAGCTTTTTTGCAATTTGCTGAAATCATACCCCTCAAGAATGCAGGCTGTGGTACGGGCAGATGGAGGCCACACAAAATATTAAGTACTCAGAGAGGAACTTAAATAAATACCTATTCTGAATTACTTTTGTTTTTGTCCATATCAATTTTAGTTTATGCTGTAGAGGGAGGGGGCTCTAATTTTGAAACACCCTGTAAGTTAAAATAAGTCAGTATGACCGAAGTCATGATTAGTCACATTCCCCTCCATTTATATTGGCCTCTATTCATGATACATCTGAAGAACAAAGGGAAAACACAACTTTTTAAAATAGGCACAAAGAAAAATAAATGTGGGATGTTTTCCCATGTTACCAACACCAAAGGAAATGCACATAATTGGACATGGTAAAATCATCAATAACAATCAAAGAGAAATAACAGATAAAAGTAAATCAGTAAAATAAACCAGGTTTTCTTGGAAATAAACTTCCAGCTCACCTCACAGGCAGTACTCAAAAGTCCTCCAACCAGGCGGATCCTGACACAAAGCCATCTAGGCCCTCATTGTTTAGCCTGTTTTCAAAATGGAATATTCACACTTCATATGCATGCCCATCAGGGCACAGGAACGAACGCACTCGCCGGATCTTGACGACTTCTGAGGGCATAACCAGCACATCGCCCAGGGTACGATGCCCCTTGTCTCCGTGGGAAGCCATACTGACGTTAGGCCTTTGTCAGCACTGACTCACTGAATACCTAGGTGCTGTTTCCATTTACCTTTGCCCAGAAGGTCCCCAAGCAAACTGCTTAACCCCAAAAAACCTACAATATAATATATCAATATCCTTCATGTTTCATATATATGTTTTCTGGTTACAGGTGTATCCAAATGTGAAGAAAAAGCAAAGACAAGAGGTCACTATGACTATTATATTCATATATCTAGTAAAAAACTGACAAGTGTGTATGTATACATATACACACATGTATGTAAATATATAAACATACACATGTATGTATATGTATGTATGCACACACACTGGCCAGTTTTTACTAGATATATGAATCTGTAATAGCTATAACGACCTCTTGTCTTCACTCTTTCTTTACACTTTTTGGATACACCTGTAATTAAAAAACTTGGTCCCAAATAAAGAAACTGACGCTCGTGGCAGAACTCAAACTGGTGTGTGTGTATATATATGTATTTATGTAAGTATATAAACGCATCAGCCCTGCCAGGATCTGAAACGAATGCCTATCTGATTTGAAGAGGTGTCCACTGAGCTCTCAAGGAAGATACAAGTTAATTTCGACTCTGCTGTATATTCCTACTGAATTCAGGCTATGTATAATACATAGGCTCATATAAATATAATATTTTTATATATATATATATATATATATATATATATATATATTATATATATATATATATATATATATATATATATATATATATATATATATATATATATATATATATATATATATACATTATATATATATGAGTAGGTATGAGTGTATATGTAAGTCACGGGGATGAACTTTGGAAAAAAACATATGGTGACCTGGCAGGGCACTTCCGCTGTAGAGGTGGTGGTGCCAGTGGCGAGGAATGTCTGATATATGCATTTGGGATTGGACGAATGCATTTGTGCTTCGTTCAGTCAGATGCAGAGAACTATTTGATCATGGTCCAAGTGCATGGAAACAATGTGTGTTCGTTCGGTCACTGAGCTAATGCACCGGAAATGCCCAGATTCCGGGGAGGTGTGTGTGTGTGTGTGTGTGTGTGTGTGTGTGTATGTGCGATCCCCCATGATATATGATGAGAGGAACAGTGACTCTCTCGGGAGAGACTACCTCAAGCTGTAATAGCAGATATGTTTTTTAACCTGGTGTAGTGATCAAAGAACCCGCCAGTATGAAGATAAGTTATTTTCGGCCATAAAAGTAAGTAAAACGCACAGTGACATTTTTCTCTTTCCCAGATTTTAGAAGGAAAACCCCCCCGCTGAAAAGCAGTGAACCTGAACGATGTCTACATGATGAACTTGTCCATTTTTCTGTTTGAACATTTCTGTACATTCACAATTGCAGGTTTTAATATAATGATATTTCTTTCTACAGGAAATTCAAACATTGTCCTGAAAGGACAAATATTTCGAAGTGGTGTTATTACCCTTACAGACTATATGGCTTGTATTGTGGTTGTTACGACCTTGTTATTTCGCTTGATGACCAGGGGGGTCATTGACTATTATGGTTTGGCGTAAAATAGTATCTATGCTTGTTTGGGGAACAGTATTCCCTCTAGTAATGTGTTCCTCTGATAGGGAGTGTGAGTCACTTCCTTTCTTGACCGTAGATTTTGCAGAGTTACTTTCGTTAAATTTGTCAATAAAGTCTACTTTTCTATATCGGTGTCTCATTCCATAGGCCTTTGTGTAAAGACAGGTTTAGAGAGAAACTTACGAGGAAAAGAGAAGGGATCTGCTGGCCCAGGTAAGGCCACAGCTACCAGAACATCTCAAGAAAGGTGAAATGTTAATTTCTGTTCTTAAAACAGATATTTCAATAACCCGCCGGCTCTCGAACCCGGGCTGGATAACATTTATATATATATATATATATATATATATATATATATATATATATATATATATATATATATATATATATATATATATATTATATATATATATATTATATATATATATAATATATATATATATATTTATATATATATATATATATATAAATATATATATATATATATATATATATATATATATGTGTATATATAGTATATATGTATATATATATGTATATATATGTATATATATATATATATATATAAATATATATATATATATATATATATATATATATATACATAAATAAATTTCTGACTCACATCAGGATCAAACCCAGGTCTTTCAATTGAGAGGCAAGGGGGCTGCCCACTAGGCCATACAAGTCATAAAAGAAGTTGGAACATGAGGGCAACTGCACCCAAGGAATTACCTGGGCAAGCCAACTGCTTGCATACCAGCGTGTTTTCCCCAACTTTCCGATTCAGCAATTACCTAGTTGACAGCATTTCATTAATTAAGACCTGGGTTCGATCCTGACGTGAGTCAGAAATTTATTTCTGTTCCACAGGTGATTGTGTGTTGATATTTCTATCTTATTCACTCAGAAGGGATAATTCGAATGAAATGCTGTCAATTGGGTCATTGCTGAATCGGAAAGTTGGGGAAAACACGCTGGTATGCAAGCAGTTGGCTTGCACAGGTAATTCCTTGGGTGCAATTGCCCTCATGTTCCAACTTCTTTTATGACGTGTATGGCCTAGTGGGCATCCCCCTTGCCTTTCAATTGAAAGACCTGGGTTCGATCCTGATGTGAGTCAGAAATTTATTTCTGTTTCACACGTGTTTGTGTGTTGATATTTCTACATATATATATATACATGTGCGTATATACTCGTATACGTACGCCAGTAGTAGTTTTATATAAAATAAATGGCTGCACTAAAAGTTAGGTCTATAAACAAAACATTTATTATATCTCGTTGTTATTGGCAGAGAATTGTTCACTTTATATAACTCTGTTGTAGAGATCTGACTCTAGTGAGTGGAAAAACTTTAGACGTAATACACAGGTTTATCATCATGTTCCCGAAAGGCACTGTACTGTTGTTTTCCTAATAACCGCTGTATTCTAATTGTTGCTCAGAGATGCTGCAACCTTTGTAAAAGCTTGGAGCTTCGTTTTCTCAAAATGAATTGCATTACAGCAATTACAATCATATTTATAAATGAAATATGACTGTAAATCTGTCGGTAAGGTGTCTTTGTATTTTCAAAGGAATGACTGCATAAAATCCGGGCCAATTCGCCGGAGCTGTGTCCCATGATAACATTCAACGCTGTTTTGACAAAGTTCTGAATGTTTATTAACAAATAATAGATAAAAATTATCGTTTATTTTACTAACGCTTAAACGTTTATTTCCCACATTTGCTTGTATAGAATATCATGATAATAGTTTCCTCGTGACCGTCTGTGTTGTAAGTTACCAAAAGGCTGGGGAGCAACGAGGTTGCAGCACCGTACACTGTATTTAAAATTAAAACGATAAAAAAGAAAAAATATATAGATTGATAGATAGATACATAGAGAAGTCGATAGATATAGTAAAATGACCAAGAAACAGCGAATGTTTAGTCGACATTGTTTGAAATGATCCTTTATTATTCTTGTAAGTTTGTTATTTTATACATGACAGTACTGCAGATCTTCAGAATAACATGACAGTTCGATCGGTAGGGCGGTGTCCATTCCAAGAAATAATTTAACGACAGGAAACTTTTATGAAGATTTGTATACAAAGGGGTATTAAAGTATGAAGCAAAATAGGCGAAGAACCGCTGAAACTAGTAATTCATTTGATTAAATAGTCTGTGATAGGAAAAGAAAAGATGAAATTTTGAGAAAAACGTAACAGGCCAAATAACACAAGCTATTCAACCTATGACCAGTGTGTGTGTGTGTGTTAAACATATATGCTGTCTTTCAATTATGTCTTGAAAATGCAAGTCTCCCATTCCAAATAGAGATGGAAGTGAAACCAGATATTACCATTAAAAACTTCGTAAATAACAATATGCCTCCCCCCCCCCCCTTCTCTAATCCCCGCCTCCCCAAAATAAGATCAGATCGTAAACATTCTATTTGAGCGGCCTTATTTCAATTCTCTTTCACTGTATTTCTCTTTAGAAATGCAGCGCGCATAGGACTTGTTGATGAATTCTCATAAAATGCGGCACGATATTAGGCTTATGAATGCCGGGTTGCATGCAACTTGAAATATGAGACCGCATTCCGGATGCTCTCGTGCACACCCTTTCTTTTTCTGGCGTTGGTCTTTGACTTCAGATATTTTCATGTCGGGTTAATTTATGCGCGGCTGCAGCAGCGTATTTGTTATCTGTTTTCTTACTGAGAAGTAAGAGAAGGGACCGATAAAACAACACTTGGTAACGCTGATTTTTAAAATATTTCAATACGGCAGGTTTGATCTTCATTTCGTAAAAAAAATGGATAACAAGTTGTGATTATCCATTCAAATTTAGTTTTTCCCACTGAAATTTCTGGAAAGGATGTTCTTTATCTTGGTTTAATGAAATATATAAAGAAAAAAATGCTCTTCATTAAATCATGACAAAGAACTGCCTTCGCTTTAATTTCCGACGGCAAAACTAAATCTAAATGGATGCTGCCAGCTCTTATTTTTTAATCAGCCTTAAAATCATAACCCAAACCCAGAAAAATACTTAGTATTTGCAACCTAAAACCGATTTGCCTTCTTTACCTCAAAAATGCTAAAGCGAAAACATTTTTAAGGAAACTTATGCCCTTGTTTTAAGAACAATAGCAAGATTTCGCTGACCCAACCCTTGGTTTCTCTTCCAGGGAAGCAAACAAATATTTTCCAGGAAGAAAATATTACCAGGCAAACTAAGAAATCATATTTATCTCTGATTCCATGTTCCCATGATGATCTGCAAGAGAGCAAAAGATTTTATTGCCAGCCGTAAATTTATTTCAAGAGATATCACAAATATAACGTACGATTTAGGATATGAATTTCGTATTTCTTTTCCGTTGTTTATTTCATTTTCTTCGCTGTAACTTTTTTCTATTTTAGGGTGGCGCTTGAATCGTGCAGTACAATAAAGAAGGGAATGAGACAAGTAATCTCTTTTGCAGAAATGTCTTACACTATCACACACTTTACAGAATCATTTTGTGTTGCCAGAAGGCCAACTTTTGTGCTTGAGACTCCCTGCATTCAAAATGAAGATGGTTATGGTGACCACTGATTAAGCTCTTTTGTTCTGTCGTTATTGCAACATATTTCTCCTTTCGAGGAGTTCACGGCGTCTCAGGATTTAACTTTCAAGCAAAATTATCCATCAGTACATTTAACCTTGTGCACTGTAAGCATTACTAAAGTGTTTGCAGCGTCCCTTCGGCTCCTAGCTGCGCTCACTTTTTAGCCTTTCAATTCACCTCCACTCCTGCTTCCTTTCTTTAATCTTGCTGTCCAACCTCTCTAATTGTTACTTCTAAGTGAAACTGCGGTGATCTCCCAGTTGCAACTCTAGTTCTTTGTACTTCATCACCTTTACTTTCTTGATCACTTTATATTGATGTCCAACCAATCCAACTCCCTCTTTTCACTGTCTTATGACCTAAATGGCCGAAAGTGCCCCAGTGATTTGCTTGACACCGTAAAAGTTTCATAAATCAATATTTCAATACGGAACTTTAACTACCACTTTGATGTTTATGCCTTTGCAGATTTTATTTTCTGACGCATAATAATCCACCTTATGTTGAGATGCCTTGATATTATATTGCCTCGTACCATGTCTCCCACTCCCTTATTTGTAAAACTGAAAAAGTCCTCCTATTAGAGTTATCCACACTGAAACCCAAAGTAGGCCTATGAGGGCTGCCGTTTATCTTGAAAGGCCTGTCCTCCCTGGTCTTCGCTTGTACGCTTTATCACATGTAAGTATTCAGTTTATAGCTTATTCCATAAATATGTGAACACAAAAACAGCACGAATAAATAATAATAATAATAATAATAATAATAATAATAATAATAATAATAATAATAATAATAATAATAATAATAATGTCTGACAGAGAAGGTTTCGCAAATGTTGCAAAATAATACATTTCTCAGGAGACACCAGTTTTGAAGCTGAAATGTTTCTTGCATTTTAGACCGACGCAAAGAATACCGCACCCGTATTCCCATTTTCCATTGAAGAGCAGCTCCTCCCGGAGCCTCCCATGTAATCGCTAAAATAGAACACGGGAAGCTTCGCTGAAACTGTCCATTGAAACTCCTTAGAGTTTATTCGATTCCTTCAAACCGAGGACCAGAGACTAAGTCAAAATTTTCAATAGGATAAAGAGTAACTCCAATCGTTTTCTCACTTTTGCAGTCTATTTTCTCAAATTAATTAAAAGACACTGTTTTTCATGGAATGAAGAATCTATTAAATTATACCATTTTAAAGGGCTGATATTTTTCCCGTTGTATTTCACGGCACCCTGAAATCATGCTTCAAATGATTTTCCACGCAATGATTGAACCTTCTTTGCTTGAAAGTTTTTCTTGACTTACATTGCAAGTAATTCATTTTCAAGACAGCCATTTGTAAAATAAGGTTACCGTAATTCAAATGGACTACAAATATGCAATGAAAAACTTTAACATTTTAATCTGCAGTCGTTCTGGATTATGTGATAAACCGAAAATTTATGTTGCTATTTTTAGCATAGATTTTTTTTACATGCCATGTAGCATTTAATTCTTGATTCTAAAATTCAGATAACCTTTTGTTTTCCCACGTGAGAATTTTTATAGTTCTTCCTTTAGGGATCCTCAATTCAAGGATTAACTAAAGCTTCATTTATAATTAAAATCCGTAAAAAAGAAAAAATATGAAAGAGGCAACGATACGCCAAGTCATGCGCAGCATTGGTGGTATTTTCTGTTATTTAGTTCATAATTCTTACAGCAGTATCTTAATGCGAACAGAGATTCTCTCAGATCTCAGACTTGACAGAGCGATGACTTCACTTGTACCACAGCCTTTAGCTACGAAACTGAATTTAACAGGTGTGAATAACAACCTAAAGATTGCTGAAGGAATTACTATCATTAATGGTCATTACAAACTAATAATGGGGTGGAGTAACAATTTAATAAGACAGAATATACAACTATATATATTTAGAGGATGTATTTATTATTTGTACAGCGCAGCGTGAGAAGATCTCAGATCGTAACATACTGTAATAGTATTTTGATCCTCTATGGGGAAAGTTATTAACAAACGGAGCCATGTGCCGGTTTATGAAGGAATGTAGCAGGTTATGATATATTTTGTTTACCGTTATTCATTTTTTTTCTGATGCTTTCGTTCTGGATATATCTGTCTTCCTTGTGACAGTTCTTGGATATTTCTGTCTTCCTGGTAACATTTCTTTCACTAACAGTTGTCTTTTCATACGCACTAAATTTGTTTGTATGGCGTACAACTGCCACAGCAATGATTTATCGTACTCACCCTTTTATCCTCTGATTTCCTGTGACGCACAAAAGAGCTCCTAATTACAGTTAATGACTCTAATATCTTCGAAACCACAGGTGTAATTTCGGGTTGTCTCTACCAATGTTTAATTCATTACTACGCTTTTCGGTACATAAAAACTCTATTTACTGACCAAACGTTAAAATCCTTGTCTGTTATTAGTCAGGGCCAATAATTCTCGAACGCTGAAAGTGGCCGCAATAATTATCCACTTCAAGTCGTAGGAGTTATGGTCAGGCAGCTTCTTTTCGGTATATTGTATTCGAATTATGAATATGTACTTATCAAAAGGCTTTCAAGCAAAACTCTTTAGTAGTGACTCTCTCCTCATTGTTGCTTAGTCACCTGTTCGCAAGGTCCCAAATATATTGCTATTCATTCCCCGAGGGGTTATAGCTGTTTCCGAAGTGTGAGTAATGCGGGTGGTATCTCTCGATTCATAGGATGTGGATGGGATGGATGGGTCTGGAAAAAGCTCCGAACCAATGCTCTTCTAATCTTGGTTGCCTTACATTAATTATAAATTACTTACTAATAATTTAGAAAGGGTACCAATGAACTTCTACATATCCTGTACAGTGAACGTCTATATACATTATACAACGTACGTAAATCACACATACAAATTTATGAAGACAAATAAACTTCTTCAGTTTTGATTTATGAAATTTACGCTGTTAAACACAACACTACAACACTGGTGCACTTGCGGCCATTCAGTGCTTACGGCAGTGAAAAGAGGGAGTTGTAAAGGCTGTAAGCAAGATAAAGTGATCGAGAAAATAAAGATGAATCACAAAAATCTGAAGTGGAACTGGGAAAAATCCAGTAGTTGCAATAAGAACTAATAGTTAGAGAGGCTGGATCGTAAGACTGAAGAAAGGAAGATATATACACGGATTTCAGCTCTAAAGCACGATTTAAACTTTCTCAGGAAGTACACTATTATCATTATTACTCAGATGATGAACTCTATTCATATGGAACAAGCACACAGGGGTCACTGACTTGAAATTCAAGCTTCCAAAGAATATTAAGGCGTTCATTTGAAAGAAGTAACAGAAGGTTAAGGGAAATATAGAAAGAAGGGATCACTTACTAAAAAAATTAAAAAAAATAAATTAAATTAATAAATAGATAAAATTGTAAGTAAATTATAAAAATACACGGATAATTGCATTATAATGCATTGCATCCTCGCTTGAACTTCTGAAGTTCCAATTGCACGACATCCCCAGGGAGACTGTTCCACAGTCCAACGGAGTGAGGAATAAAGGACCTCTGGACCTGAGAAGTTCAACAGCAAGGCATATTTACTGCTTATTAACCCTGCTGTTCAGCAAATCTGGTTGCTCCAAAGAAAAATTGACAAACAAGAGACCATCCGTCCACAACTGAACCATACAGTCCATACAGTCTAAAAGAGATGAATCTCTGGCAGGGACAGATATCCACACTGGAGAACAGTATTCTAGTTAAGGAAGAGCAAATGACCTAAAACAGATTGCACTGATTTCATCACTGTTATAAATATATGAGGCCTTACGTACAATACCTAACTTTCGTACGGCATTTGCTAACACTTTCATGAGATGTTTCTCAAATGTACACCTAGAATAGTTAAAGCTTCAGACTCACTCAAAGAGTCCCATCAACCTGAAAGGGAGGATGGGTGGAAAATCTGTACGAGATCTGCTAATAAATAGTATTTGCATTTTACTGGAGTTGAGGCAAAAGGGCACCTAAGTATTAGGGTGGCACTGACTGTCGGCATTGAGGTTGGTAAAGTTTGGGCTCTTTACCTACCCTAACTCAGAAAGCATGAGTTCAAATCCAGCTTGATAGCTTGAGGCTGATTCCCTTATTTAACTGTAAGTTACAGCAAGTTTATGTGCTTGTGTGTATGTGCGTTTAATATATATATATAATTATATATATATATATATTATATATATATATATATATATATATATATATATACACACAGTAATTATATATATAAGTATATGTGCATGTGTATATATATATATATATGTATATATAAACACAGTAAATATATATGTATGTATATGAGTGCGTGGTGTATGTGTGTATATAAATATATATGCAGAATCTACTGGTCACTTTTACCAGACACATATGTAATTCTAATAGCTACAATGCCCTCTTAACTTCTCGTAGTCAGGTCGGCAACGTTACCTCCTTGTGATTAAGGTAACTCGGGTTCGCTTCCCGCGGCCGGCCGTCACAGGCTCTTCAATTTCTTCCCTTTGGATCTATCGGCTTCGTAGTTACAAGCACATCCAAAAAAGGGCGAAGAATTAGCGAAGTTAAGAGGGCATTGTGGCTATTAGAATTACATATATATATATATATATATATATATATATATATATATATATATATATATATATATATATATATATATATATATATATATATATATATATATATATATATATATATATATATATATATATATATATATATATATATATATATATATATATATATATATATATTATATATATATATATATATATATATATATATATATATATATATATATATATATATATATATATATAGATATATATATTTATTTCTCTTATTATATATATATATATATATATATATATATATATATATATATATATATATAATATATATATATATAAAGAATATACGAGAGAGTAACAAAGTATAAATAAAATATTTCTATATATTATACATATATACATACATACATATATATATATATATATATATATATATATATATATATATATATATATATAGTATATATCTCGATTCAGCACTGAGAGTATGGTTATGGAAAAACACCTATCTTTTCTCTCTCTGGAGGATCACTTATCATAGGAGTCATGTTATTATTGGGAAAAAATAAGTACGCTCACGGAGAGCTGACCTACTAACACAAAAGGCGAATTTCTTTATTTATCTTTAATGTTCAAAAGACATCTAGCTTTTTAAAATCTTTCTTCAACTGGTGCTTGTTTTCTGTACGTAGAGACAATTCTTATAGAATTCCCCTTACACACGGCTGCTGCAATAAATACTGAGAGGGAAACCCAGAAACTAGCCCGGGAATAACTTTGGGAAATATATTATACCTAGTGGCCTAAACTTGGAGTAATTTTCTTGTTATTTTTCAAATCTATTTAAATGTAAACAATTCTGTGTCCCTCACAAGTGTACATTTCCTCGGTACGAAGAGATGGAAATAAAAGCTTCATTTTTAAGTTGGTCGCCTTAATTTTCCTCGGTTACGGAAATGTGCATGCATTTGCAATTATGTTTCGTGGAGAGATAGGTGAACCTTTAATTGGGAGACACCAACTTAATCTGTGACTCATTTTTTTTAAATTATGCACGAAACAATCTAATTAGAAACGCGTGCAATTTTCTCAATTATCGAAGTGACATTTGCAGCTCAGGAATGCATCTCTACAAGAAAATCGTCTATAATTGTGAAAGAGTAAAATGAACGAAAAAATGCAAAATGCACTGTCAGACACAGAAATAGACTGTATTGTACAAAAAGGAAATAGATTGTATTGTACAAAAAGGAAATTCTCTTTTATTCAACAGATTAAAACAGGTCTGTTTTGTAACGCAAGAACGACTAACTGTACGCTATATGAAGGTGGCTTGAAAATCACGCGTACGTTGTAGTACTATACGAGTACAAGAATTTTGGAAAAATGACTTGAAATGAAATAAGCACTTCTGGATATCAATAACAAAAATAACAAAAGACCCCTGAAGTATTCATACACTATGTTCTTAAAGATTCCACTGAACCAGCAGAGCACAGCAGTGACACCGAAACACATGAAGACAATGAGCAAAAACAAGAGAAATGTCAGACCTATATATAAAAAAAAAAAAAAATTGGAAAAATGAGTTTTCGTCAATGGCATTCCACTATAGGATTCGTATATCAACTCGAAACCTGAAATTACTCGGTCCCTTCGTGGGTGACAAGAAATTAACGAAGTGATTCTGCAACATCGAGGACCCATGACAATAGTTATTAGTAGTCAGTTTTAGTGCGTCTATGACATTGACCACAGAATTCGGTTAATGGCTGTTAAGCAAATGTCAGAAGTAGATTTATGGGGGACTTTGGTTCAGAACAGAGGCGATAAAAGTAAAGTTGTTGGTTTAAAACAGTTCTTTTTCATTCATATTACGACCAGATAACACATGAAAATGAATAAGGTTTAAAAAGACTTTGCCTTAGAACTGCGAAGTAACAGGGTCAAAGTACAACAGTAGCAATAATGACGGGGAGGATGAGAATAAAAAAAAAAAAAAAAAAAAAAAAAAAACTTGAATAATAACGAAGGTAATAAACGATGAATTATTACTGCGACCTACTTCCAACTTAGATGAATGTTATAAAGAGAAGGATGAAGCCTCCCACAACTTAGTGAGCATCTGCGGGGGTGTTACATGAGGGGCAGCTAGATGGATGGGTGGGCGGACTGGGCGGCGCTCGTGAGAAAGTAGTCACTGGGTGTGGTCAGATGGGGCGTCGTCATGGTGTTGTCATTTTCTGCCGTTACTTTCCGGCAAGAGCTAACGACGACGTCTCCCGTTGTCATCCACGCCTTCAGATCACGATGTTCAATTGCCCTAGCGAGTCATGGTGACCTTCCTGTCCGTCGTCAACGTGCAAACGAGGGAATTTTGATCCAGCAGCTCTTTCATGGCCATACAGAGCAACGGCAGCATTCATGGCGCCCTGAATTGGCTTTTTCGGTCAGGGCGTCGTGAGCACACTCACTCACATACATACATACATACATACACTCTCGCTTTCACGCCAGCTTCTTCCAGCCACTACCACTATCCCTCCTTAACCCCCTCCCCTGCCCTAAATACCTATCACTCTAATGGAAGTTCACGGAGGGGCTGGGACCGGGTTGGGGTCTTGGACACTGAGGGTTAGGTCAAGGAATTGGAGGATGGAGTTTGTTTCTGTTATATTCTTTCCTCTTTCCTTTTTACCTTTTCTATGGCGATCCTTTCATCATACCATCAATGACACTTTCATATTAACGCCCAGAAAATTGTCCTTTATTATAAACCTTTGCTTTCAAAATATTAGCGAATATCAAATTCATTTTTGGTTGTTGCTGCCGAGGAATCTGGTGGATTATCCGTTTTTAATATTCATTAAAGTAATTTCTTAACAATGTAAAACGAAATTTTAGAAATGGTCATTATCGTGTTATCACGTTTACAGGAAATAAAAGCGGTTATTTTTCATGACATTTACTTTCCATTAACAAAAGAATAACAAGAAAAGAACGTGCATTAAACCAGCTGAATATAATAAAGACCATTAAATAAGAGTGACAGAGTTACCGGAACCTAATATTTCCAGACCTTCAGCCCATTCCATTCCTACCAGTTCATCTAACTGGCGGCACAACATCAAATGTCATCAATGTTGTTTAACTCGCTCTTCCCTTTTATTCATAGTTACGAACAAGGGGAAAACTCTTAGGTAACTGCCTTGGTTTTCTCAGTCTGTAATTCTCTTCTTTTAATATGTGCCAAAGCACATAAGGCATGACTATCTAAACCATAATCTACCTAACAAGAAAAAATTAATGGTGTTAATTTACGTAATCCCAAAGGTGATGTAATCAGAAACAGTTTTACAAATTACCAATTTGCGGTGCAACTGTATGTAGGAGTGTACACCCATTATGGTGGATAAGCCAGTGCTATGGTGGAAGTTCATATGAAATTGCAAATATGATCTACCCTTTCCCTCCAGAGTTTGGGCTTGGACCATTTAATGGGCCTGTTGTATGACCCAAGTAATGATTATCAAACCATTAATGTAAATATGGGTTTTTATTAACCTGCAACCTAATTTGGAACGAGAATTTAAGACCTGTAAGTGGTTCTGTCTGAGCCATAAGTTTTGCAAGATAACCATGTCTCGCTTTGCCCTCTTCATGAGTTTCTTCCGTTGATGTTTTCGTTCGAGTTTACTAATTTTCTCCTACGCTTTCTTTTTGTACGAAATTCTTTGAATACTTCAACACTTGGAAATATTTTATGAAAGGTAGTCATGAATAGGCGCTTCAACCAAATGAAAACAGGCTTAACCTAATTTGCAACGGGATATAGCAAATCGTAATGGCGTCATAAAGACGGTGCGAGTATTTCCACGATACACAGCATCCGTTGACTTAAGATCTTACATAACATATGCTAATGATACAACAAGTAGATATAAACTTCTTTAGTTTTCTTTAATAACTTCGGAGGAGTTATTCGAGTGGAAACTATGGAAGCTCAATTTTTAACTGAAGGTTCTATTTTACATAAGAATTATTTTTATTGTCAAAAGAAGCATTAATAGCATCAAATTAAGAATCTCTCTTAGAGTAAGCCTAAAGGTTAAATGCATGTTCTTCGTAGTCTTCCAAGCTATTTTGCAATTTTTCAGTCTAAAAACAGAATTTGGCCAATAGTTAAAACATATTTAGTCACTGAAAATCAATTGTAATGGTAGTGAGGAGACGGTACTTTATCTTTCATATATCATAATGACGAGCATTTCTACTCTCAGTTTCTTCTTTTTCCTTTTTGAAACGACTGAACAAAATTTTTAAGATGAAAATCGCAAAATTTTTCCATCACTTTGAAACAATTAACGGACGGGTTTAGGGAACAAAGCATTACATATGAATCATTCTGACACCGATATTTTCGTTGCATTTTCATTTTGTACCGTGTACAGCTTATGGAGTTTTTGTATACACATACTTTTTTGCTTTTATATATACTTAATGCTTCAACTAAACAGGACAGTCCAAGAGAGATGGAACTCGGGAGGTTTTCTTAATTTTCACAAATTGTCCCGTATTTCTAGCTAAAAGCTCTACTTATTGGTTAAACGCACCTAGAACTTGCACACAAGTGTAATTTAAAGTTCGATAATACTAAGGGCAAAGCACTAATCCAGATAATCAGACGTGTGTATATACAGTGTTGACTTGCTAGTATATACCAAAGCTACATTTGCAAGCAAGCCATTGGGAGGAAAATAGGTCCAATAAATAAATTAAAAAAAAATGTGGAGAGCTTTGGGTAAATAACTGATAATTTTACATCTCTCTACCCATCTCAGAGGAATGGCCAAAAAAGGAGTTTTTAATAAATAACTTAGCGTAAATGTGTCATCAACAAATTCTTGGTAAATTCATATTGTCTGTGCATTAATTGGAAGTATGTTGTCAGCTACGAATGGATATAGTTGTTAAGCCTCCTGAATTGCTATTCTGCGTAAAAATGCCTCCTACGATAAAATTTTTCAATTCCTCAGCGTGAAAGTTATAGAGAAAGCAGTGAAATATTAATGACTGCGTCAACAAACGGAAAATGGAAAGCATTTTTAATTTAGAGGCCTAAAAAGTGTCATAGTGCAATACAAAATGCAGAAAAGCATACACCACAGAAATATATATTAAAGCCCTCAAGTCTACCTAGCAATCCTTTCCGATATCTACAATGTATCTGAGATCTCTCGTGCCCGTTTTTTATTTTACCTTTTTTGGTAAGATGAATCAGATGACTTAAAAAACACTTTAAGTGAGCGTATAATTGCATGCAGTGAAGAAAAACTTCACGTTAATGGCATTATATGCTTTGGAAGCAGGTGAAAAGAGAAACGGTGATTGAGATGAATGAGCAAATACTCGCAAAGGTAACATCTTTAATTTAATTGCTGCAAAGACCAGGTACCATTCTGTCTCATAGAGAAATGTTACCAGACGCCAACTGGAACGGGAAACCCCTAAAATGCCAGCTTCTGAGGCAAGGACTCACGCTTTTACTTATGATGAGGTGCATGGAAAAGAATACTAATTTCCTTCCCCAGATTAGGAAAACACTGGCGGACTCATAAATTAATGTAACTTGGAATCTACTCGGACAAAAAATTATGAAGAGGATACTGTAAAATCCATAAACAAAAACAGATTTGTGTGATTTTCGTGATGCAGAAGACAAAATTATGACCGATGCTTGGTATGAACGACAAAGGCGTAGTAATGAGAATGGATTGCTGTGGATAGCACATACAGCTGAACATATAATTCCCGAAGACATATGGTCACAGTAAGAGACTGATCACTATTCCGCGCCACATGGATTCTTAAACGGCTTGGAATTCCATCGGGGCTGATCACTATCCCGCACCATATAAATTCTTAAATGACTTGGAGTTCCCTATAATGGATATCCTCAACAGGCTTATTAAAACTACTACACCCAAGATTGAACATCGAGATTAGAATAAATGGGAAAAATATAGTCAATCACAAGCTATGATAACAGTAACTACTCCAAATCCTCTCATTACACATTACAAATAGGGCTTGCTGTTCATTTTAGGCAAAAATATTTCCAACCACTTTCTGAATGTTCTCTCCACCTCAAGACATGTGCTTCCTCAGTTGATCGTTTTTATAAGTTAAGACCACTTTCTCAAGCATCAGCCTTGCAACATCTAAGCACGGAACATTAGCCAGACTCATTCACAAAGTTTGTATCAAACAACGCCGTCGCAAATCCTTCTACAATTGATGGCTTCAACACTTTCCTCATCAAGGGAAGGATTCAACTTGTTAGTCCTTCTCCGAGTGAACCCTTCCGATCTCATATGTTGAACCATTTGGTTATGTTTCCGTGATCACCATTGGGGAAAAAAAATTCTTCTATACGGCATGCATAGATTCTGCAAACAGCAATCCAATTACCAATAAAATCTCAACACCAACAAAATAAACAGTGTGACTATTTGAAAAATGGCTTATATAAAGACGCCATTCAACAGCACTTGAATGTCATAATAGAAAAACGGCACTATTTATTGCCCAGCGATATTGTCCACTTACAATATTCCAGGCTTTCCAATTTTTTTTCTTTTACCCTACAACTTGAACAAACACTAATTGAGTAGACGAGATTTTAATAAATTACATTACAACTAGTTTCTCATTTGCTATTAGGTAATGGAGTGACATGAATGAAAAATTCATGGAAATTATTATAACAAATCTTGCTATAAAGCGTGTCCTAAGCGAGACCAAAAAAAAAAAAAAAAAAAAAAAAAAAAAAAAGGACTGATTCTGCAAAGCACTTTTCCAAAATGGCGGCCAAACAGCGAAGCAAAACTAGCATGGTGTCAAGCATCCTTATAAAAGTCGATCAAATTTATTAAAGAGCTCCCTCATATTTTCCTCAATACACTATCAATGGCTGTCCGAAAATTAGTTTCGAATTTGGGTGTTTGAAACAAGTAGAAGCATCTGAAATGCAAGGAATACCTCTGATGCAATGAAGCTTGAAATGTCTGCAGAGTGCACAGCAGACATTGACAATTAGTAACGCTATGACCTAGACCTAATTTCTATGTAATATCATCTACTGCAATTACGTGTTAACTTACGCAAACTGGCACAATCACTGCAACGCTGAATCAGTCAGGGCTTAAGTTGCGTCCTAGACACGCTTTTCTTTTGGCATTCAAACACACTGACTTCTGCGTAGATGACACATAATTTGTACGTATATAAGTTAGTATGTGTGTGTATGTATGTGTATGTGTCTGCGTATAGTAAACTAAAAACCCATTTTCACTCAGGCGATAAACCTCAAACGTTCTAAATAAAAAACTTTCTTCTTTGCGTTACAAAACACACTGACGCTATTGGAGAAAGATTTTCTAAGTTACGTTTAGGATAGCAAAACCTTTAATGATGAATGCTAAAAGAACCCTGTAATATATCAGCGGATCTTGGGAGATTGCTAAAAACACCAGAAACAAACACCCAGTACCTATATAAAAACACAGATTCGGCATTAGTATTTCTTTTTCTTACTCCATTGTATGCTAGTGATACACACCTACAAAACCGGAATCGCTTTTTGAGAAAATTTCTCCATACAGAAGTTTTGTACATACCATCCCTTTAATACGTATCATCCTGTGATTTACTTTAATAAATCATTAAAACAAGGAGTAAAATATTACACTGAAAAGAAAACTAATAAAAGAAATGATCCATAGGCGTGATAAAGTACAGACTTGGTGTAAAAGGAAAGTAACTGGCCAGGACTGATTAAAAGAACATATACTGGTATTCCTTCCTAAGCTAGTGAACAATATTCTAAACAGGAGTGCTTAAGACATTGTTCCCTTACTTCTCTGCATCGCTTATATTAGAGCGCAAACTTAATTTCTTTAATGAAAAAAAGACGTGGCATAATTTTTGACCTGTGCTGCCAACCTCAGGATCCGAGTATTCAGGTCTTAAACCAACCTTCTACTTAACCCTACGTTACTTCTTTGGGGTGTTTGGGCACCACAAACAATCCAAAAAGGCTGTAATTCATAACTCGTCGTTAAGCTATTCCTGTCCTTTCCATTACTTGTTTGAATTAATGAGGGGAGTGAGTAAGAAGACTTTGGCAATAGAAATTTCACTCTTGTAAGAATTAGACCACATTTTGTACCCGTTGGGCGTTCATTCGCCCCGCAGGAGTAATCAAGGTATGTAGTAACATTTTAGATATTTTGTTATTTGTTGGTGTTAAATTACTTGTTTTATCTTTTTGATGAAGGGATAATTATTATACGGGGTATAAAATACTCATAGTAGGTAGGAGGTAAAAGAAAGTATCTGAGAGAGAGAATTCAGAGACTGTTGGATGAATTTTCAGGTGATGATCTAGAAGACAATGTTGCTGAAGAGGATCTTCATATTCCTGACTCTGGTTGCCATGTTTCTGAGTCAGATGATTCAACGGAAGAGCCCAAGAGGAAACGAGGCGAAGGTGATGGATGGTTTGGCAAAGACAACTGAACATGGTGGAAAACGGAATCTTACAATATTGCAGGACGCACACCTTCTCACAACATTGTCTATGAATCAGTAGGGCTGAAAGGGCCAGTCCTATGTGCAAATTCATCTATTAACATCTGGGATCTCTTCTTCACTCCTGCAATGCTGGATATATTGGCTGAGAATACTAACAAGGTCATCAGCGAGAAAAGAGACCATTATGCTGAGAACAGCAAAACAAGAGATACGGACATGGTAGAAATGAATGCAATTCTCGACCTAATACTATTAGCTGCTAGTTATCATGCCAACGTGTTAAATCTCTCTGATCTACGGAATACAAATGGCACTAGCATAGAAAAGTTCAGACTTACAATGCCATTGGATCGCTTTTGCCGTCTGTTGTGTAAGATTTGATGACAAACAAACACGGCTTGCACGAAGATAGGAAGACAGACTTGCTGCAATCAAAGAATTCTTTGAGCTATTTGTGGGAAACTGTGTGATGAACCATTCCCCAACATAATATTTGATAGTTGATGAAATGCTGACAGCCTTCAGAGACAATACTAAATACTCAGCAAGCCAGCAAAGTATGGCATAAAAATAAACGCAATGGCTGACGAAAAAACTTGTGTGTGCAAATTAGAGATATATCCAGGAGCACAGCCGGATGGCCCATTCAAGATAAACAATTCACCAATAGGTGTGGTGAAAAGGCTTATCTCAGAGGTCTCAGGAACTGGCAGAAATGTAACTTTTGATAGCTAGTACACAACTTACTTACTAGTTTAAGACCTACTCCATGGGCACAAATTGAATGCTGTGGGAACACTTCGTAAAAACAAAGGTGGGATTCCTAAAGAATTATTAGTGACTGAGTAAAGACCCAAGTTCGACAGCATGTTTGAATTTACAGATACCGCCACTACAGTTTCCTACATACCAGACTCAAAGTCAAAGAAGAATGTTGTTCTCCTCAGCACTATGCATAGAAATAAAAGTATAGATCCAAATTCCGGTGATAGGAAGAAGCCGGAAATCATAACATTCTATAATTCAACCAAGGGAGGGGTTGATATGGTTGACCAGATGCCAGGGGAATATAACACATCAAGGAATAGCCGTCGT
>NC_089762.1:17044211-17074211 GCF_040412425.1 Macrobrachium rosenbergii
AGGAACCAGGTCTAATCAAATTATAGTTTCATTCCCTCGGACGATGAAAACAGTAATCTTCACAAAGCTCAAGGAATCTCTGTTTATTTTTAACAATATATCAAGATAGAACATGAAAGGAAAGGGTCTTATTTTATCAATAATAATAATAATAATAATAATAATAATAATAATAATAATAATCTTCTCGTATACCAGTAAGTAACTTACTGTCTGAAATGACCTTTTCTAATGATTCGTTAGAACAGTGTTTAGGTTAAACTTACATTCATACTCAATGACACCAAAATATGGAAAACCACAGTGGCGAGTTGCCTTTATTTGCCCAGTTGAAGTTCCTAACATTTGACGTATCTTTTGAACAGGGTTTAATATTATATCCTATTTGTTTCCTCTCCGTATTATTAATAAAAAATGCCACATGAATAAAAAATTTATTACTATTATTATTATTATTATTATTATTATTATTATTATTATTATTATTATTATCATCATATGTACACCTATGACATTTCCAAAAATGCTAACAACATGGGCAAACCTAATTTGCTATTACTGTTTCATCTCGAGAGAAGTGCATGAATTTTACTTCCCTCTGAAATTATGAATAACACGGAGCCCTAAATAATGATTTCTTGCTCCACGTAGGTTATGAGGTATTATGTACCACCCATAAGAGATAACTATACGATATATTTACAATGACCCGCTTTACTACGCAGTCTGAGTAAAATGCAGAAAGTAATATATTTTGATTTAATATAAAAAGAAGTTACTTTTCGCTTACACAATAACAGAACACGGATGATGTAACTTCAATGAATTCTGCGAAATCTCTTAATTCTTTACTGGAACAGTATAAACGAACTTTTCACATTTAAAAACATTTCCAATAACGAAAACGACCATTCAACAATAAATCTGATGAAAAAATATAAATAAGTTTTACCAGAAATATCCGAAATACGAGGCAGAAAAGATGAATTGTAAGCGAATATATAATCCGAATCAAACTAAATCTTTAAAATAAGCGTCTTAAAATCGTCACACAACGAACTACAGTTAAATCAAGAGTTCTCGTGAGAAAAATGGTCTGATAATAAAAAATTTCCTAAGATTTTTTAACGTCTGACAATTACAGTCTCACTTGACAATAATCATCATCTTCATGGCCAATGAATCTGACAAAACCGAGGACGGACACCAAGATTTAACGTTACGTACAGGAAAGCATTCTTACATAAAAAAAAAAAAAAACTCCAGATAAAATCGTGAGAAATGAATAAAAGACTTTTGATAAAGGATCAGAAGCGAAAACAATTATAACAGACACTGTAAGTCACTAGTACTGCACTAGGATCAAATCTGTAAGGCCCATAACCTGATCCCAGTTAGGTCGTCTATCAGTCGGCCCAGTTGCATACTGATACCTTTGTCAGCTGCAATCAAAAACAAGTAAAAGATGCGCCGAAGTTTCTTCAGAGCAATCGAGTTTTCTGTACAGCCACTACAGCGTATAATCAAGGCCACTGGAAACAGATCTAGCTTTCGGCAGTCTCGGTATAATGTTTTATGAGCCGCGGCCCAAGAAACTTTAACCATGCCCCAGTGGTGGCTTGTCCTACATCGTTGCCAGAAGCACCATTATAGCTAACTTTAACCTTAAATAAAATAAAAACTACTAAAGCTAAAGGACTACAATTTGGTATAATTGATGACTGGAGAGTGGATGATCAACATACCAATTTGCAGCCCTCTAGCCTCAGTTTTTAAGATCTGAGAGCGGACAGACTAAGCCGGCACAATAGTTTTCTTTTACAGAAAACTAAAAAGGGCATGGTGCACAGAGATTTGCGGAAAACTGGAATGCTCTACACTTCTGGCGCCTTTTCCCCTCTAATATGGGCGAAAGTAATAAGGTGAAAAATATAATATTAGTACTATTCATGCTGAACTTTTATTCAAGTAGAATCGTAAAACTAGGCAAGAGAACGCATGATTTGCAAGGCTATATCGACCAAGATCCTCCCCTCATTCTTAAAATTCATTATAAACACCGATCCCATCTATCAGTGTGGTGCTGGAACGAGTATTAGTAGTATGACAAGAGGATGAGAGATTTCAACCACTGTGATGAAAGGTAACCATATCTCATAACTGTAATGACAGACACTAATTAACCATGTGGTCTATCAGTTTTGTATGAACAGATATCTCTTTTGTAAAGGCTGTAGTTATCGCCTTTACAGTTGTTGATTTATTATTACAAGAGATATTTCTTGGAAAGAACAGGGCCGTAAATTATCGTGCTTCATCGGATGATAGGCCACAGCAGAGATGTGTTCAAGACTTCGCAAATCACGATGCAAACGGGCTTGTATTAAACGGTAATATTTTTCAGTAGTAAACGGTAATATTTTTAACATACATGTATAAGGAAAAAATAAGCAAAGCAATTATATATACGCATTGATGGTTGCATGTATGTTTGTAATGTTAAGACTAATCGGTGTCATATAAGTTTATAGGCTCGGCTCGAAAACTCTAGTTGTCTAGTGTATACCTTCCACAATTCCACATTCTGTATTCCTGCTCCACAAATACAACAGAAATAGCTAGATAGATAGACAGATAGATGGATCATTTTACTAACCACAGCCCTTCGCATAATGATATGCTTAAGCATTATATGCTTATGCACCTAAGGACTTTAACAAAGATCTCAAGGCAATTGCATAAAATTGCACCTGTATAACAAGAAAGTTTATTTACTAGATTGACTTTGTAGACTCGCTTATTTGCAAGCAAGAAGTTCAAGATCATAACTCTGGCTCTTGGATTGCCCTTGGCTCCGCACCTCAAAATTCCTTAAGAAATTTACGTAGGGTAAGGTATTCCCGCAAAATAACAACACCCACCAATGAGATGATGGTTGAAAACTGGGCAGGGGTAAATGCACTAAAGTAGAGGAAGCTTATGTAGAAGCATGTCAAGTTTAAAAATAGGGTCTGCTTTAGCATGCTGGATATGAATCGAGTTGTTTACAGGAAAAAGATCGTTTAGAGGTATTTGAAAGAATGAATAGGGGAATCAATGACTTAATAGCAGAGAAATCGAAAAGTATTGAAGATTTCGTGGTAAATGAGATTTTTAATTAGAAAAAGACGTTCGACTGAAGGGGAGTCAAGGCAAAGAACTTACCGAATTAATTTAACTCTGGAATATAGACACGAATGAAGGGATCCAATCATAAGCATAAACAATCATGTGCCAGTGAAGTCAATATTCAACAGCTTATGAATAAACAGAAAACTAAGGACAAATTTTAGTGATATAAGGGTGGTACTGGTAATTTAAATTTGGAAATGCTTGTAGAATTGGAGGCTGAGGATGCAGAGGGGTAATTAAAGGGTCTAAAAAAAGTTGTCAGGGTGTCTTTGGGCTGCTGTGGCTTTGTAGGGGTGTGTAGGTATGTATGTATGTCTGGTTGAGAAAAGGGTCCTGAAGAATTGGTTGAAAAAATTAGTTATTCTGTGTCCTTTGCATAAATAAAAAGGTAATAAAGAAGTTAACATGAAATAAGAGGGGCATAAACTACTTCGTATATTTAGGTAGGTGTAATATGAGGTTTTGATTCCAAAAGTAAGATATAAATGAAGGCTCAATATGTGAAGGACAGTAATGCCTAACTCACACATTGGCGATTCAAGACTGCGCACATCGTAATGGCTGGTTTTGGCGATCACTGGCATCAGTCACAGTCCTTGGGCCGCAAAAAATAAGACAAATGTCAGCTGATTTGGACACAATGGCATCATACGAAATTAACCATAACGACAGCATTGTGCATGTCGAGATGAGATTACATACGTACGTAGTCTTACACAGATGTCGCCCATGATTCAGTGCATAAAGGCATTGTGATGCATGGCGATTTAATTGTAATTGATTGCATTATCAGCTGACCAACTATCTGTATAAAAGCAAATCTGTTTAAAAAATATGTAAATTTCCTGAATAAAAGTTAAAATTCAAATATATTGATATTATTACCATAAATATTTTAATTTTTAGTTGTATTCGGTGTCATTTTTATCTATATCTGAAGTTCTCAAAGTATATCAACAATATTGACAATCTTGAATCCAATATATATTTTACTAAAAACAGAAAATGCCTTTTCATCTCTTACTTCAGAATGTTCTAATAAAATGTATTTGATTATCAGCTGACTGACTTATTTGTATAAAGGAAAATCATGTTTAAAAACTACGTAAACTTCCTAAGTATAATTTAAAATTCCGAAATATTGATATTATTACCATATATTTTTGTATTTATTTGTATTCAGTGTCATTTCTATCTATATCTGAAGTTCTCACAGTATGTCAACAATACCGAGAATCTTTAACAATATATATTTTACTTATCACTAGTTTTCATGTGTTATTTTTTCTTTATCTGAAATTCTGAATATACTTCAAAACTACTAATAATTTTTTTCCACATTACTTTTACTAGTTTTCAGTGTCATTTTGTCTTATGGAAATATATCATACCTTCATTCATATCCAGTTTGATAAACTTGAAAATATTGGAGATGGTTTCCAAATGAGGAAATTGTTACAAAAAAATTATGTTCAACATTTCAATTGTTGAAGTAATGTAAAAGTATTGTTATAGAAAATAACATTCAGTTATTAGTGCTTTTAGGAAAATCAGTACATACACACAATATAAATATTTTACACAATTTATAATAATATAAAAATATACATATGTAATCTATAGTAGCATATATCTTTAAAACAGTTACAGGAAGAATTTACAGTAGAATACTGAAAAGTTACAAGAAGAATTTACAGAAGCATATGGAAAAGTTACAAGAATAATTTACAATAGCATATATAAAAGTTACAAGAAGAATTTACGTAGCATTGTGAGTCACGTTGCCACTGCATAACCCACTCGGCGCACGACGTGGGGTTGCCAAGTACATGGTGCACATTGTAGTGGATGGCGCTGTCGCCATTGCAAATTACAACTTGCGTAATCAAATGGCGACGCCATAGCATCAGTGTTGCGTCTTGCACAATGACATGGTGACAAATGACAGTTGTCGTGGCTCGACTGCGTATGTGTTGGGTGTTGTAGATCGGCTGTCACTTGGAGCATGTCGACAAATTCGGCGACGCGGTTACGAGTCATGGCGATTTGGTCGTAACTGTATCAAATTGGAGGCGTAATGAGCAAATTTTCGGCCACTACGACGTGTGCGGTCTTGAATCGCCAATGTGTGAGTCAGGCATAAGGCTTTGGATGAGAGGAAAGTATGGATTAAGTGTCTATGTAACGCTAGAGAGAGAAATCCAGAGTGCATGGAATAGGTTTGCTACAGGTTTGAGGGAGATATGATATGAAGGGTGTCAGTGTAGATTACTTCGTTATTGATAAGATTAACTTATGATGGAAGTGAATCTTTGTTGGAAAGAATGGGAAGAGGTTGGTGCAGGATTATGAAAGAGAAAACTGGTAGTGAATGGAGTCTGAGTCACTTATGTAGGCAGAAGATATAGCATTAGTTGGTAAAGGTGAACAAATGCTGACAAGACTAGTGAAAAATGCTGAAACTGAAAAAAAACACGCACACATTAAGGGAATATGAAAGCAAGCCTAAGGTGTTGAGAGCAAATGGAGGTCAATAAATGACAGTAAGCATGGTATACACACGGAACCATTTGTTTCACGTAGACATTTAGAAGTGAATAGATAGTAGAGCATTAAGATAAGAAATGTGTGCAAAACATTTAGAGGAGATATATATTTTTAAAAACATATGTTTGAAAGTATGAATCAATCTTTATAACAGCTCTCCTTAATGGAAGTGAAGTAAGGGAACGGAATACAAGAGAAAGAAAAAAGGTTAATTGTATATTAATATATGAAGAGTAAGAAAAACTTCAAGTATGGAAATATAGCGATGGAGAGCAGCAGTACGAACATTAGCAAAGATGAAAACAAGGGACACTGTTCTTCGAGGCGGCTTGGAAATCTGAAAATTAATTGATGACAAAATGGCTGAAAAGGGAAAAGGAGACTAAGATATTGCCACCTAAGTAGAATGGAAGAGGTAGTGAAATGCATGGGACCTAATAGCCAGGAAGCGAGAGATGGAATAGTACAGTGGTTGATGCACTGCTAGCAAGTCCTCGCAGTAAGTATACTGCTTTGGCAGTTAGTCAACACTTGGGGTTTTTCCCAGACTCATCAGGTAAGGAGACGGCAAGATTAATGGATTTTCTCAACATTACCCACTTTGAAACAGATTAGCTTACTCTGATAAAAACTTACTATATGATAAATAACTATTATATATATATATATATATATATATATATATATATATATATATATATAATATAATATAAAATATAGATACACACACACATATATATATATATATATGTATGTATATATATATATATATATATATATATATATATATATATATATATATATATATATATATATATATATATATATATAATATATATAATATATAAATTAATAAGTCACCAATCGCCAAACTGCACGTGACAAATATGTACGTAGATAATCAGTGGAAAGGTGAAAGCTGAAGACCAGGAACCAAGCGCCTTCGTGCATTACATAAACTTCTTCAGGTTTCATAGTAAATTCTTATACACGGAATTTTGTCAAATTTATGACGTAAGAATTAAGTTAAAATACCCAAAGTTTTTAATTTATAAATCTTTACAAATAGCTAAAAACATGTTTTATTCCAATGAGAACAAGAGATCTTTTATGAGAAAATATTTGAACACTGCCATATTATGTAAATCTTTCTTTTATTCAAAATTACTGAAATCGTTAAAGATGAATGTTGTTTTCAAGAATTCAGGAACAGTTCAAGATTTCGTTGGTCGTAACTCCCCAAAACAAATTCCTAGTTGCATTTGCACGCTTCCCTATGCTGTATGTAATAGTAAACATCTAGGTCAAACTGGTAAAGAACTGGATTAGCGGATTAAACAACATCGTTATGGTTCGAAAAGGTCAACTGACAAGTGATTTAATTGTACATATGAATAATTTTAACCACTGTATAGAAAGAAAAACTCATCTGAGGCAATTTTTTTTTAATAATACTGTTAAAAGAAATAATACTGTTAAAAGAAATATAACTGAATCTGCTTCTAATAAGCATTTTAATAATCAACTTGTTAATCTTAGTTCTGGTCTTTTTAAAATTGTATGCAAGTACAATGTCACCTTTTAGCGATAACTTGCTTTACTAACTTTACAAACTATAAAAGCTTGAGTTCTCAAACGGTTGCAAAGTATTCTTCATTATTTTGTGGTAATTACTGCTTATGTACGGTAATGATGCTCTGATTTGATCTTTATGTTATGCACTTTCCTTTCATGTCTATTTATTTTACTTTGTACACCGAAATGTACGTAATACACGAGAGCTTGGTAACTGATCTTCAAATTTCACGCCTGTATATGCATATGTATAAGTATATATATACTGTATATACATATACATATATATACACACATACAGACATAGATACATATATATACACATTTATATATATACCTACGTATATATATGAAATTTTTTTCACCTACACCGTGATTTTTTTTTATGTTCACAAACATGCGCAACAACCGTCGTTTAATATCAGTTTATTATACCTCAGGAATATTTTAACCTAAGGGGAATTATAACTGATAAATGCTTCGTCACCAGATAGATTCGATCTGCTGCCTCCTTGGGAAACAAGACGTACAGTGACTTTTGACCATTAGTAGGCAAAAGCCAATGTGCGTCGTTGTTTCCCAAACAGGCGACGGTTAGAACCCCTCTGGGGATGACGCACTTATGAATTATAATTACCCTTGGTGTAAATTATTCCCAATTTATAGAATACTGGATACTGAACAACACTGTAGCTTAATTTTTGTTAATATATGTATGTACGCATTTATGTATGTATGTATGTATGTATGTATGTATATATATATATATATATATATATATATATATATATATATATATATATATATATATATATATATATATATTATTGTCATTGACACACGACTTTTATATTCACAAATACCTAGCCACAAATGTCACTCAAAGTAAGATCAACAATGGACTAACTTACATCAAATGGAATTTAATTCCCAAATGATAAGGGCATCTGGCCCGCCTAGTGATATCTGACTGGTCAAGTCGACTGTCTATCACAAGGATATTATTAGGTAATATAAGTAATATTTGTGCATTTATATATATATAAGTAATATTTGTGCATTTATATATATATATATTTTTATATAATATACATATACAACATATATATACCTATATAACATTTGATTGTAAATAATATCAGCCTGACCAAGACCACATTACCTTTATTTAAAAGCCATTTTCCGTGATTCAGTTATAGCATCTTTATATACAGTTCAAAAATATGGCTTTTTTAACATCCATTGGATGATGAAAGAATTTATGAGTCAGAGGGAATAGATTTGTAGGCATTTAAACACTGGAGGAGAAATTTCCATATTCAACTTAAAAAAAGTTGGTCCTAATGGTTCTTTTTCCTTTTACTCTGTTCATTTTGGATGTTGAAGTTCTTAGTCATTTGTTTTCGAATGATTTTAAATTGAGACATGGGCTAATTTCATACGAGATTTGACCTAGTGTGTTATTGTGTTATGATGTGTTTCATCATGACTGATAGTGCCTGTTTAGGATTTTTTTGGGAGGTACCGGACCGAACAAGTCTGATCTTTTTTTCGGGTTGGAGGTATTTGAGTATTTGGATTTTTTTCAGAAATAAAGACTGGAGCATTATAGGTTGAGACCATTTACATGTCAATTGCGTTTTGTTGAGAGTTAGTCAGGTGTTGCTCTTTGCTCCAGAGTTTTCATGTCTTTTACGAGATATGATACCTTTTAGTGTTATAAGATTCTCTATTAGTTTGGATAGAATTTTTTTGTGAAGTTCCAAGTTGTTGTGTGCTTAGTAGTGAGTTGACTGTGACTCCACACTTGGAATTAGTTCACATTGTGAGTGTTTGATTTTTGCATTAGTAGTTTTGTTTGGTTCAGTAACATGAAACCTTTTTGTTATTAGACCTTTTCGAGTGTTTTTTGGGAGACCAGTAGTGACATGGGATAATTAGAAACCATGTTCTTTTTGTTCAATATCAAGGTTCGGGGTTGATTGTAAGACGAGTTGTGCTTTGGTCTTTTGTGACTGTATTTCCAGTTGCATTTCTTTGTTTTCCTCATTCATCCCAGAATGTGACTTTACAGTTCCTGAGATTACCACTGTATATGTGTTTTTTGCAAGTGTATGATTAAATGATGTGCCAGAGCAACAAGTCGACGATTATTATATTTTGATGCTGCATGCCGTGTGATGTCTTTTCAACCCGCCGTTATTTCAACAGTAAAAATACCATAACGAGCATTTGGGTAAGTACAAAATCAATGGTTAAATCTTCGATGTTCCAGTATCAGTATATTATGCTCAATTTTAATTGTCTTAATAGTCGAAATTCTTGTTTGGAAGAACCGTGTTTGTAAGATTACATGTTCTAAATCAAATTCATCTCAAATATTAAAGCTTTAGTTAAGAGCATAGCTCTATCTGTTATGTTTTATACATATGCTTTTGTTTTGGTTTGTGCGTTAAGGAGAGCCTTAACTCTTATGGGTGGCCGACTCTATTTCAGAAAATATGGCTGCTAACGCTTCAATGCTTTAAGATGTCTTTAAAATCTTTGTGTTAAAATTTTGATTCCTCAGCAATATTGCCGGTCAGGTGATCTTCATATTCGTGGCAATTTGATCTAGTTACGCCAAAATCTGTAAAAGTTGAGTTTGATCGTTCATTAACGTGATAGAACTGCAGTTGTCTAGACGTAGCTTTGGAGAGGATCCAGGCTTAAATTGAATAAGACTTTGAAATCTCTGTTTTTATGGGAGAAAAATCACTTGTGATTTTTTACCATGATTTTCTAATCATTATGAACTTTTGAACTGGTGTGGGAGATTTAATATAATATTCATACCTCTTTATATTATTGTTTTGTCATACGTTTGCCATATCTTGGCTATATTTTATATTAATTTCATATATTTTTTGGGAGTTTTCTATCATGTTTGATTCTTCCGACAGATGTCTGTGGACAGATGTTTCGTTACAACATTAATGGACTGTTTTGAATAACATGTGTAGACTGGTTTTGATGACTATATTGATTTGGGGATATGTGTGAGTTTGGATATTTTCAGGCTATATAGTATAATCAGAAGTGTTTTATATTTATTATCTAACTATATTTCATTTATTATGCATTCTAATCTTTGTATTTATTCATTTCTTGTTGGGTTATTTAAATAAACCTATTTTTGTAGAAACTACATTACCTTTAAATTTTTAATATTTGGTGAGAATGAAGTTCCATATTTTCACAGAGATTCAGTTATACATACATACATACATATATATACATTATCCGTTCCATGAATAAAGATATATATAAAAGGTAATTAAATATAAATATATATACATAAAATTTCGATTGCAAAATTACGTTCGTTATGCTTAATCCAGTTAATATGCGGATGGGACACTGGCAAAGAGCACCAGAAGCCATTGACATACATACATACATACATATACAGTGCATACAGTACATATATACATTAATATATATGTACATATATGTGTGTGTGCGTGTGTGTGTGTGTGTGTGCCTGTGTGTGTGTGTGTGTGCCTGTTTGTGTGAGCGTATGTAGGCATATGAGTGTTTGCAGTGTAGACGTCCGTGGCTCAGAGATCACATCTCTCGTCTCTCAGTTTAAGATGAATCCCCCTTGAGAAGAAACAACTACTGTCATTAACACAAGTTATGAACTGAGCGAGTACTTTTTTTTTTTTTTTTTTTAGTAGCTTTCCTTGTTCGAACCCAGGAAGGATATAGGGTAACTGGGCTACCATATTCATTTCGAACACTGCTGAGAGACACAGCATTAAGATCCTTGAAAGCCATACCCTCTAATGCAAAAATGCGTATATTTGAAATAATTACGTGCACCCGTGCACACGCACACACATATATAACGTATATATTCATCTTTATATATATTTCTACATATACTCGTATACAAGGTGTCCATCCGGTCTCTTTAAAATCTAAAAAATGTATATTACAAAAGCTATTGATGAGATATCTTAATCAGATCAGTTCTATGTACTCAACAGTTATGAAAGTGTTTAAACACATTGCATTTGTGTATTTCAGGTACCCTGTTGATGAAAGAGGTACTGTTAAATGAATCCCTACAAAATGGCTACTCCTCAAGAAAAGGCACAATGTGTGTCATGGTTTCCTGAAACTAAATCCGATATACAGACTCAGCGAAACTACAGAACTAAATATGGAAGAGATCCACCGTCACATCCGTCAATTCGTGCATGGCACAAGAAATTTATGGACACTGGGACAGTGTTGGATAAAGGGAGGAGTGGACGACCAAGAACATCTGAGTTAAACGTCGATCGTGTAAAACAAGTTTGATCGTTCTCCTACAAAACCCATTCGTGCTGCTGCCAGACACTTACAGTACCACGTCCAACAGGGCACAACTTCCGGTTGTACGCTTACAAAGTATCACTCTTACAGGCACTCGAGCCAAATGATAAACCAAGACGAAAAGAGTTTGCAGTTAACACAGGAATGAATTTCTGAGGATGAAACGTTCCTAAACTAAGTCTGTTTTAGTGATGAGTCAACCTTTCATGTTTCTGGGAAACTGAACACACAATGTGAGAATCTGGGGATCAGAACATCCCCATGTGACTAGGGATTCTTTATATGGGGTTATGTCAAAGACTTGGTCAAAGATATAGCGTATCGAACAAAGATACGGGACATCAATAACCTCAAGCAAATGAACACTGACTCCATTGCCACCATTAATGAGGCTATGCTACAACAAACATGGCAATGTTATGAACCACTACTCGGTTCATCAAGTTCTATCATCAATTACAGAGAGATGGACTGGAAAGACTGGCAGAAGCCGAGACAACGACGGGGAAAGGGGAACAACAAAACGAGCTAAAATAACCTTAATACTAATTTATTAACATTACGTAATATACATATTTACAAGTGAGTCAAGTCTGGCGTAAATCAACAGATAAATATACAACATCAAACAACCAAAGAGTCAGTCAAATAACAAAGATGTAGCAAAATTAGTTAAAAATAAAACATTACCGTCAAAACATCAAATCAAAGTAAATGCTCACGCTACATCAAGAAAACACAAACATTCCAGACAGCATAATGATAATTAACAAGCCTCCAACAGATAATACATAAACATCTACTCAGATATGTCAAGACCACTAAACAAGGGTCACAGAGGATGACCATCAAAGGTCGTCGAGGATGACCACCAAACAACTGCCTTGAAGTCGTCAAAACCGCCCCATGACGGCAAACAGGAACATCTCCATGAAACACAGACGTTCACGGCAGAGTCGATGCGACAGCCAAACTGCTGTCCCAGAGGAATGCTTCCTCTCCACAGATGACTAGGGTTAGCCATCAACTAATCCTCGAACTCGAAGTCGAACTCCACATCCTCGAAACCGTAGGGGCCAACAGGTGACAACTACCTGTCTATGTTGCTAAGCTGTCTGGACCCTGACTCGATGATTACCCAGACTTGACTATCGCTACCAAAGCGAAGACAACAGACGTAAACTCTGTATGCAAAAAATAAACACCACTGGGAGAAGGAGTGCACCCTCAACAAGGGAACAATTGTTCCACAGACAAAACAGGCACTAAGCCTCGCAGCAAGAAATCGAGTACCGTCTTGATGTGCTTCATGCAACTAATGGTGTCCACACAGAGGTGTATTAAATAAGGAAAAAACTTCAATATCTACTCCTAATTTTGTAATAATTTTCACACATCTATTCGTTCATTTGCTTAGAGACTTTTTGGATACCTATATATATATATATATATATATATATATATATATATATATATATATATATATATATATATATATATATATATATAATATAAAATATAAAATATAAAATCTCATACAGTAATTATTAGCTAGAATAAGTCTTCCATACCGCAAAGTTACTTGGGTTTATCACATACAAAAATTACACATATGAACGCTTTCTGTATTTTATATTTGTCACCTGTTTAAATATTTAGTAATTTCAAGCACTACGTAAGAATTTACAAAATCAAACAAATAAACAAATATATATATATATATATATATATATATATATATATATATATATAATACACAAACAGTATATATATTATATTGTGTTATGCTATTGATTCAGACTGTCACTCGATGGGCCGGAGTTCAATTCCACGGACCGGCTGATGAGTAATCGGCTGATGAGGTGATGAAGAGTTAGAGGAATTTATTTCTGGTGATAGAAATTCATTTCTCGCTATAATGTGGTTCGGATTCCACAATAAGCTGTAGGTCCCGTTGCTAAGTAACCAATTGGTTCTTAGCCACGTAAAATAAGTCTAATCCTTCGGGCCAGCCCTAGGAGAGCTGTTAATCAGCTCAGTGGTCTGGTAAAACTAAGGTATACTTAACTTTTTGTACATTATTGACATTCCTTAAGATGAACACATCTTTCATCTTAACTGATGAAATTTCATTATTATTCGAAATGTAATTACGTAAAGGCATCAGTCTGTTAATAGTTCTGATACTGGTTTTATCAACGAAGTACTAAGCTACATTCGTCAAGAGAGATATTTTTTAGGAAAAAAGTAAATTAAGGGGTGAAGTTACATTTGCAACTTTGCTGATGACGAGCCATTACTTGGGCTAAGCTGCGAGTGGGAGTGGTCAAAAGGAGAGGTTTTCGTAACCTTGCATCTTCATTTTTTTTTTAAATACACGGCAATCTCAAATATATGGCAGAGCCATTTTTGCACAGGGCCTTGTGACAAAGAAATCAAATTCAAGTGCGCCACCGTAATATTCTATACTGCAAGGCTCTTGGCAACAGAAATCATTTTTGTACGCTTTTTAAGGACAATGAATGAATATATTTTTGTACAGAACAGTTACTTTTCGTCACTGTTGTTCATATATTCATTACTATTTCTTCCCAAGTAATTTATATACTTATTTTTAGAATTTCCAACATGTTTTCATATTGTTTAACCTACAGGTGGTACGCCACTCACAAATTTAAAGGCCACTTCACGCCCTCACGTAGATAGGTGGTTGGACGGCTTTATTTGCACTTCTCTTGATTTTTAAATTCATTTGAAAACTGTATATATATATATATATATATATATATATTCCATATATATATATATATATATATATATATATATATATATATATATATATATATATTAAATATATATATATGTACTCGAACCACCATATAATTTTAGATTAGTGGTTGAGAATCCCTCCATTCTTTTATATATGTGACGATTTCTCCGAACTACGAAAATAACTATGAGAATCGACATAATGCAGTTTACCAACAACTGTCATTATGATTAACCTCTTTACGATATCTTATGACATTACTGGTTCGTGACTCCACCCTCACGTGCCTAACAAAATCCCGCAATAAACAAACGTCGTGATAACGTTATCGTATATCTGGCACCTTGACAAACAGCCACAGTTTATCGAACATGTTTTTATGATTATCAAGATGTGGAACAAGAATTGCTAAATGATGATGATTCGTTTTGCTTGACACTTGTTTCGAATCTGCCTTTCTGAGACTGGACTGATTAGGCAACATAACCGTGGATGATCTCTGTCGTGTTTAGTCCGTCAATTTTTATATCTACGTGTTTATTGTGGAAGATAGAGAAATTACGTTATCATAACGCGAAGATAACCAAAGGTACTAAATTAACTTAAAACAAAACAACTCCAACGTAGAATTTAAGAAAACAGTATTTTACCTTAATACAAAACCATTCCCTCCCGTACACAGTGGCAAGAGACAATTCCTCTTCCAGTTTTCCCCCAAGTTTGTGAAGGATATATTTCACCTACAATCGTTTTTATCTCTCATTTAAATTACCATTGCCTTCAACTGTGAGCATCGCAGACTTCGGGATACTGACACAAAACTATCTTTTGGTATTGGAAAAAGGTTCCAAGATGAAAAGCTTTACAGGACGAGGGTGATATCGTTTCCTCTTTTCTTTCGTATTCGTTCAAGCGAAAGTGTTTGTCTCTCCTTGATACCTTCGAAGTTTCTTTCTTTCTTCTCATGCCCCAAGTGACTTCCAAAGAAATACGCCGAATCTTGGTTGGTAAGCTAATATGGCTATGGAGGTTACCTCAGTTTATGCCAAAATATTAAGCCAAAATACAAATCAATTTGCAAAGCGTGATTTTTCTTAAATTTCTGTAACAATATCCCCGTGAGATCTTTACCCTGTTTGGTATTCATACAAACTACCATTTCCTTCTACTATGATTTACCTTACACTGGTTTATCATTCTTATTTTAAATCACGTATGAGAAAACTGAACAGTTTCCTGAAGTGTTGGTCTTGAAACTACTAAAATTAGGGTGAATCACGAATAATGTAGTAGAGATACGGTATACATAACAGAAAATCGTTACGCGATGGCAGAAAATACTATTGTCCTGTAATAAAATCCCATTAACATACATCTAACGGAAGCATATAAATATCTAATACATAACTACCTTGCATTTCTTCATTCACAAGTTCTGTGTCACGTAATTGAAAATACACTAAGAAACAGAAATAACATTGGAATGAGGAAAAATATACTATGAAATGGAGAATATAACAGCATCATAATGAAGAATATGTTAGAGGTTGTATTATGTTTTTTATCCTTTGTGTAAATAGTATTATAGTGCCATTATATTATTTTCTATTTCACGATGTATTTTCACTTGCTGGATACAGAATTCTTAAACGAAGAATTTTGTGCCTGTATTTACGCAACAATAAACTGATATAGTTCTGAATGGCAGAAAAACAAAAGAAGGTTCTACAGTATATTGAGGGATATCTGAGATTCTTCTTTGTTTCTCCCTTTACTATGATCACCATCCCGAAAGAAAAACGAATAAATTTCACTGTGCATTTGAAAGCACTTTCTACAAAAAACTGGCACCAAAGACTGCCAAAAAATATTAAGAAATACTAAACACTAGTATTGTGACAAAACCTCTCTGGAAATCGAACCTAGTGAAGCCTGGTACATGGCTGTAACAAATAAAAAGGACGAGTGAGTTTTTCTGTGCGCGCAAGCGAGCGCGAAATACTACATGGGTCTTAAAAGTCATTTAACCTGTTTCTCTGGGAAACATGTCGAAACTCTGGGAAACCACAGAACGAAAGAGAATTATGACACACGACACTTCACTATATCATGTATAATTAGTATTGGTGTTTGTTATGGATGAATTTCTTACTAATTAGAAAGATAATGGGCGACAATTACGAGGGGAGAGATGAACATGAACCCTTGGGTTGTCAGTTGGAATACTTAATGCGGCTGGCTACGTCAAAGCATTGTTATGAGCGAGTGAGGGAGAAGGAGAGAGACACAGAGAGGAAGGTGAGTTTGGGAGTTGGGAGATAAAGCGCGGGGGAAGGGGGAAGGGGGAAGGCACTGGATAGGAAAATGGTACCTTGTTTTTATATGCAAGGTACAGTTTTCGATTTCCCTTTTCTGCATTCTATAGGAGTCGGTTTCTGAACTGGTTGAGATTTCAACATAATTATAATCTTGCCTGGCTGAATTGGCGTCGAAATTCATTGTATCAGAGATTCAGAGTACCAATTTGCAGTTTCTTTTCTTTTTTGTATATGTGGTTGAATGATAAGAACGCGTTTCTGTGGCTGAAACATGAGTGCGATTCTTGATCAGCCGATGTATTTCAAAATGCAGTTTTTTGTGTACAGTATAATATATACTTTGATGGCAGATGTATCATAAAATTAACTTGCACGAATCTTTGTTTCTTCACTTCAGCTAGCACACTCATGAATGTAAATAATTCTCTAGTATATCACAAAATAATTCACAAGCCACAATAGACAAGATAAAAACGATCGCAGAGTAGAATTCAGAGGAGAGTACTCAGTTAATTAGATTTAGCGATGATATTCTTAATAAGTACTTATTCCATCAGAGATACTAAATTATATTATGTATTTTATGATTTTGTAATGCTTTCTTACACTATCTGAACTTTTAACACTGCATTCTGTTTTCCCCCCTTTTACCAATTATACTGACTGCAAAAAAAAAAAAAAAAAAAAAAAAAAAAATTCTGTACTTACTGTAACACAGAGATGATCAGAAAAATATATAAAAAAAACCGCCAGATTGCGATCTTAATGTTACCAAATGTTGGTGCAAACTATATGACTGGATCTAAGATACAATGTCCACAAACTCACTATTATGTAATTAATTTTTACTGTGTTGGTTTTTGGAACACTTGTCATAGAGAGCATTTTTTTTTTTTTTTTTTTTTTTTTTTTTTGACTTGGTCACTATTTTCTTAATTTTCATCGGTATTCAATTTTACTTTTGATGTTCCTCGGCCTGAATGTGTGAAGTAAAAATGTAAAAAAAGGCTGTGTTTACATTTTTTCCTTTTTTTATTTATATATATATATATATATATATAATATATATATATATATATATATATATATATTACATATATTCACATACACATATACTGCATGTATATGTGTACATATATTATGTATAAGTATACATTTATACTTTCAATTAAGCCAAAAATAACTTTCAAATTACCTCGTGAATTATATTTGACATTTGCATCTGCCTCGCACACATTTCGATCCTACGGATACAGGGATGTTCGTGGTGATTGGGACTTATCCACCAAGTTATCGTGATAGACAGAAAATGACACATCCTGTCAAATTCAGGTGATGTGTATGTATATGCCCATATATATATAATATAACTTTATATATACTTGTATATATATGTTTGTGTGTATTTATATATACACACACACACAAGTATTAAACTACAAATACCGTTTAGCATCCGGTTCATTTTACCAAGGGAATAACTCACTCCCAAAGAGAATTATAATCGACAGATGCTTAGTTCCATGCAGGTTTCGAACCGATGTCTGATTTAGCAACAACAGACAGTGGCTTGAACCATCCGGTTATCAAGAGATATAAGTTGATGCTGACTCTACTGTCCAAATGCCTGTAGATTTCAGGTCCTTTATTTAGAATCGGTATAAACCCATCTCCACCATCATGCCTGGTTTAGAAACCAGGCATTGGTTCGAATCCTGCCAAGGACGAGTCAGTTATCAGTTTAATTCCCCTTGGGTGAACTGGATATTAAAATCACGAGTGTATGTGACAAATTCATATATATAAATATATATATACATATATTTATAATTTCATATATATATATAGTATATATAATTTCTATCATGGGAATAGCAACGTGATATAAAATAAAAGCAGAATATTTGGCCTTAAGGAATGTCAAACAATAAAGTGCGAGATCTTTCGCCTTTACTCCTAAGCATACGAGTAACGGAGAAAAATTTTATATTGCACATCACGTTGCGGAAATCCTCTTCCAAATATAATTATTTTCAGCGTTTCTGAGAGAGAGAGAGAGAGAGAGAGAGAGAGAGAGAGAGAGAGAGAGAGAGAGAGGGGTGATGGGGCAGGAGGGAGGTAGGGATGGCGAGGGTAGGGGTGGTGTAAGAGATTGCGGTGTTATGAGCTTCCCTGTAATTAAAGAACTTCTGGTCGTCGGCTAACCGACTATTAAACAATTTTGTTAAAAAACCTGGAGGTTTTTGTGGATAACGATAAGATCAGATATGTACCTAAAGCTAGAAGAAAAAAAGCTTTGCCCCTGAGTATGTCTATGATTTACTATGATAAAAGATAATCCTAACATTCACATCTTAGGGAGAACTTATGAGGCATGCGGCCAAACCTTTTCATTACAATGTAATTAAATTCTCTTCCATCAACAACAATTGCTTTATCCCTTTCTCCATTTCTGATCTCATTATGCAAGCAACAACTTGAGAATGCCGAGGAAGAATGTTATAAGTACATAACCATACCCTTGAAATAGGAGACTTTAGGTTATTATTTCAATGGATTTTCTTATTTCTTGAGAATTACATGAGAAAGACTCGGCTCCACGTAACAGGTTTTCGTAGTTATCTTTTGCAATCATCTATTGAAGCCGTTTAACTTTATCAAAGCTTCTATCCAACATCTTAATGTGAGGTTAACACCAATGAAACGCACCGCTGGGTCGATTACATGCTGCTTGTCGTCAGATATTGGAAGTGATTCCTTAAAAAAAAGGTAAATAAAATCAACCAACACTTAAATGAAACGTGATTTTTTTCAAGCCTTTCATCTTGAGCGCCAGTTCGGGAGGAATCCTTGAGGAAAGACAACAAAATTCTGTAAGTATAGACATGCAGCACTTATAACGCCAAAAAAAAAAAAAAAAAAAAAAATCTAGAAATATGATATCCATTGCAACTGAAAGGGTAAAATAAATCTTGCTCGTCACCTGGTTTATTCACTATCACTTTCTCTCTTTTCCTTTCCCCATCTAGAGCCAAGTTCAAAATGTCAGAGCGAATGACCATTTTTGCCTAACAAGTGTGCCAAAACCTGTATCGAAATTGTAAGATATTTGTATTCTTTTAATTAATCTTTCTAATTAGTCATCCACTTGTCCTTTTATTCATTTATCTGCTTAATAATGTACAGGAAACTAAACCGAAATAATTTTGCTATGAATAACTTGAAATCTGTCGAGTGTGGATGAAAGCACGTTTGTAGAGCCGGAACAAAACAGCACATGGTTCTGTTATTTGTTTGCAATACTTATTACAATCTATAGCTCACTCAGTGTTTATTACCCCTCTTCACCTCCCTTCCTCTCTCCCCTTACGGCAAAAACGACAAACACCGTTACACACCTTGAGGAGAAATAGTATCTGGAGGAAAATTGATTTCAATACCGTATGTAAGGGCAAAGATCACAAAAGCTTCATCGCGAGAAAGATAAAGTCGTCGAATAACTCTCCTTGATCATTATTTCTCAGTGTAGAGATTTTATAAGACTTTATTTGCATTAACTACCCAAACGGTTTTCTTATCAACTAACAGCAAAAATATTCTAACCACAATGCTATGGTTATTCAAATGTTTTGTTTAATTAATATTATTGTCAACTATTGTTCATTTTACTTACGCTGTTTTTGATAATGGCGTCACGGCATCCTTTTACTACTACAGCTGCTAGTTAAAGAAAAATTGATAATTATCATAACTAAAATAAAAAAAATGATTTACTTGCCTCAAAATAGATACCAATCCTCTTGATTATTTACAGTCTTTTACTGCTCCTAATTTTTGTTTCTCAGCTCATCAAAAAGCGTAAACACAGTAAATGAAAAACAAACTGCTTGTCCTTAATTTGCGTAATATTTATGGAAGAAAAAAAAATATAATGGTTCTCTTTCAGCGCAATACTTCAACTTATATCTCTACCCATTTTCAAGATTTAACCTGCTGTTTATGCTTCTCAAAAAACGGCAGAGGTAGGGTAAAATGGAGACGAAAATTACCCATGTGAATAAAACAAAGAAAAAACAGAAGAGCGTGTATGGAGATGAGTATGTCTGTGAGGGTTCTGTTTTTGCGAGAAACTGATGGCATTTTTTCGTACTCCTCTTCTCGTCTTCCACGTCCACATTTCGAGATATCCTTCCCATCAGCGGTCTACAAAGTGACGTCTCCTCAACATTTCAAAATTATGAACTCTTTAACAGGAATGTACGTGTGTACGCATTTTGGACGCTACACTATAAAATAAAATCGAGTTTCTCTAATGTATTATTTCTCAGATGTGCAAAAAATCGATACAATTACATTTGAAGTACATTTCACTTGCGTTTCATGACCCGAATATCTTTAAAAAGGAAAAAAAAATTTTCTAATAACGAGCCTATAACAAACTAGTTTCGTATAAAAAGAATGCTTTAATAAACAAAGCACAGCAAGAAAAGTCTGATGACAGCGTAAAAGCTTCTTTGTGACAAGCTCCCAATTGCAAGAAGAAAAATGTTAAGCCAGCGATGGAGAAGTAACAAACAAAGAAGGAGAGACGGGACGAATTCCCATGTCTCCCGCACAATTAACGACATATCATAAGATCAAGACCTTGAGTGCCACCATCATGTACAGATATATTTAACCGGCCTATTAATCTCTTGGAAAAGTGGTGCTATTATATCGATACTCCTAATTACAGAACTCACGCGACATGATTGGATGTAGGTATTTTTGAAGCTATCCAATAATACCCTGGAATTCTGTCGTATTTTTGGATGTTATTAAGGACCAAATAAGTTTCATTTTTAAAATCCATTGCCTGTAATCGTTTTTCGTAAAAAAAAAATTCTTTTAAAAAATCATGCCCTAAATCAACTCGTGTCAACGAATATATAATATCTTTATGACTGGCATCGAATGAAAACGATCCTGCTTGTGTCCTAATTTCGTCTTTGCTTGGTCGAAAATACTGCTTAAAGTACTCACCAGTTCTAATGCCCTATTATTCAAGACACTGATATCTTTTATAACGTGTTAAATCGTTTTCGGATGCTGTGCACACCACAAACACACACACAAATGTATTACTGAATTTAGTTACGACTTCTCAAGAACGTTTCCGATACACAAATAACTTATTACCCTCACAGCAGGTTTCACTGCACGCACACACACACATATATACAGTATATAAATGTGTGTGTGTGTGTGTGTGGATGAAAAATGTATATATAAAATTAAAACGGGGGGAAGAAAAGAGCGTTATATTTAGGGATATTTTTGTCGCCCCTTTTCGAGACAATACTGATTTTGTTCTTAAACAAGTGCACTATTTCCGCAAAGATTATCTAAATCATAAGCAATTATGGATAAAAGATTCATTAGGTTCCGGCTAAGTCCGAGGATAAGGAATGTTTATTTTCTTTAGAACAGAATACTCACTGATATGATCACTATCTGGTCTCCAAGAACCTTGTGACAGATTTATATTATTGATATATTTTTAAATAAAGCAGCTCCAGGCATCTCTCCTTTCAAAAAACAAACTCTGTTATATCCCAGTGTATACTATGGCTGGTACTACTTGTATGATCACAAATGACAGAGTTTAAATACAAGTATCTTACCGATCGTGTACGTTCGATATTTAACTGTGAGAGGGTTTTTTTTTCTGAGAAACGAACTTACAAGATTTCCGCACCTTTGCAATTTGTCATTCACATGCTGCAAATTTTGGGCAGTTCCATATTCCTGTTTGTGTCAGTGACAGCCGATCAGATGGTATTACGGTAGTTAAAGTTTTATTTTGTGTTTGAGTGTGTCCGTATGTATGTATGCATACACATACACACATACATATATATTTGTATGCATATATATATATATATATATATATATATATATATATATATATATATCTATAAATATATACATATGTATACATATATACATACATACATACATAATATATATATATATATATATATATATATATATATAATTATATATATACATATATACAAATTCACAGAAACACTTCTTTGGTTTCTCCATATGATCTCTATTAAGCGATCGTTGGCCCGTAGAAGCAGCTCCAGTAATATAAAATGATGGGATCTTGCACGGCACGTCATTATCATCTCCTTTGGATTCGTGAGGAGCGGGAAGCTTTCCAACCACTATTTCTGGTCGCCATTCAGTCTTATAATACCTGTGTAGTGGCTTCCTCTGACAGTGAATAATGGCCTGATGAAGTGGTCTTGAGTGTTATTGGAGCTAAATTAGGTGCAATATTTTTACATGGTCGAAAGTAAAAATCTGTGGTTCCTGAGACCTACTGTGCAATTCAATTTCCGCGTTTTATGTTTAAATTTTTCTGCAGGTTTTAAACATGGTTCACTCCAGTCATTAATCTCTTTTCCATTTTGAACTTTTACGATGTTCGCTTTCTTCTCTTTTACCGTAATTCTATAATCTTCTCTACTAGGTTCCATTTTATGTTTTATAAATAAAAACGCCAATGAGGTACTTCTGTTTTAACTTATCGATTGCCCCAGACTGACGTATAAGAACTGAAAGTCTGTAAGACCAGTATTAAAAATGTCATCTCTGAATTCCTGATGTACTTTTACATTTGTGTGTGGATGAGTTTTCCAGTTATTTCATATATATACTGACTTTATGCAACACAATGTTCGTCGTTAGTGTTATTCTTTACTGACGGTTTATTTTTCAGAACATACAAAATATTCTTTTCATCTCTATTCATATTTTATTCACCTGAATAATTTTACAGTCAAAATTGGCAAGATTTTGGTTTCGATTTTCAATTTCGGCTGTGACCTTATCGAAATTTTATTACTACCGAGTATTAATGTAGCACAGGAAGGAGGCTTTAGATATGTTTGTACAACAGTTCCTCATATCTGAGACCAGAAGATAAAGTAACAGAAAATTACATTCTAAATGAATAATAATGGAGGTTTAGAATGAGACAAATGAAAATAAATCTAAACATTTTAATTACATATCTACATTTCTTTGTATAAATATATATTTTTCAGCACAGAACACTAATAAATACATTTTAAGGTGAGATCTATTCAGTATGTGTGAAACGGGTAACTAGAGGAGTGCTGTTGAAAGAAGCATAAAAAGGAATAAGGTACCCAATAAGCAATGCCTTCTTCAGAGAGGAAGAAGTAGCTTTGCGGCATCATTAAATTCATCTAAACGAAAGTATTCTACATTACTTCTTAATTTAAAATCCCTCGTGTTTTTTGTTCCAGTGCAAAATTTTTTTATTTCCCTATCAGTAATCCCTGTTCTATGCTCTAGTGTAAGGAAAGGTTTACTAGCAACGTGGTTAAGATTTATATCCTCAGTGATACAGAATAGAAATGAAATACAATAGGTGAAACTACAGTTCATTTTCTCAAACGTAAGTCTTTTCCTTGTACTTATTATTGTTGCATTAACACTTGGTGAACAACATACGGTAAAAATACGTCAAATGAATTTTTAACATTCACAATGCCCCTATGCTAAATTTGATCAATCATCTTTTACCCACAAAATTCACCGTAAGCTGAGGTAAAAGAAAAGCATAAGTTAAAGAAAAGAAGTAACCTTAAAGTCAAAAAATAGAAATATTTATAATCTCTAACATCAAAACAGAAACGGGAATAAGTATGTTAACAATAACATAAGCTGAGAACAACATAAGAACGTCAATAAATCTTAGGTAAATAAAGTTAAAAAATGTGAGGCAATTTGCAATTCTATAGACAAATAATAAAATAAATTAATATAAAGTAATATGAAAGGTAAACAGAAAGCCTGACGGAGAGTCATGGAATGCTGAGTCAGCATCGCCACTAGGACGATTCATTCTTGAACATATCGGTCTTGTTACCCCGCTGAATTTCAGCGTTCCCTGTTTAGATCTTTTTATATACTTTCTTGCTTACAGCTTGGCATTACAAGCTTGTGAAACTGATTTTTGGCGCTTCAGCTTCACTGCAATTTCATTAAAAGATTCAGTGTAATTAAATTTATAAAGGTAATGTAAATTATATAAGACAACTAGCAGAGCAAAGTAATATTTAGGAGAATTTTGACTTTTTCTTCGTGAAAACTGAAACTGAAATAAAACAAGTTAAAAATCTGAAGAAAATTGAAAATGTCATTTTTATTTTTTCAAAGCAGAATCATACAATCATAAGTTGAAGTTGCAGCCGTCTCGTCCTATTTGTCGTCAAGGAGAGTCACGTCTGAGGAGAATGAGGTGGGAGTGAAGGGGTTAAGCGTGGGAGGTGGGAAGAGATTGATTTGTGATTTTGTGGAGTCTGATCACCTCACCCACTCTACTCCATCTCCGCTCCCCCGGCCAAACGATCTGGACTCAACAAAAAGATATTCTACTACGTGACGTTTCATCCGAAGGTCTCAACTCTCTCTCTCTCTCTCTCTCTCTCTCTCTCTCTCTCTCTCTCTCTCACATACACACACACAACACAAACACCAACACACGCACACACACACACACACCACATTCTTACCCAAGGAAATTCTTGTTTTGCATGAAAACCTTTGACAAGAGCATCTGACTGAAATGAGAACTATTTGAATGTCCGAAAGAATTTGTCAGTTTGGACACCTCAAAGAGACATGAAATTTTTGGATAACAGGTAAGGTAACAAGAAGCGGCAAACCTTTCAACAGATTAACAAAACTAATGGAATCATCTTATGGGGAGGTACATACGGGTTAATTTCTTAAACAGCCTCTTGTACTTTTAACAGTCGAAAACAATCATTATCATTTGTGTTGTTAAACGGGGAGCATTAAATAGCAATAATTATAGTTAAAAAGAATAGATATTTATCTGATGAAAAAGTTAATGGCACTCTTTCATTAACATTACATACATAATATATATATATATATATATATATATATATATATATATATATATATATATATATATGTACATATATATTTATATTATATACATCTATATATATGTGTATATATGTATATATATACTATATATATATAATATATATTAATATATATATATATATATATATATATATATATATATATAATCTGTTCCCCTGCTTTAACTAGCCTCTTTTTTGGTCGATAACGTGAACTTTCAAACTGCAAGTCCTTTTCCGTAGGTTATTACTACCAGGGATTATCATCGCGTGGCCTCAGACCCTTCCCACGAGTAACAAAAGTCGAGCACTACCAGTGTTCTTGAACAAGCACCTTCAAGCGCTTACTGATATTTTCACTGTTAATTATCGAATTATCATTATGTCTATCCAACCGCGGATACATTATAATTTTTTTTAAAGGACTTTCAGTTTTCTTCACTCACTAATATTCTTCCAATCTTATATACACTATTCTCCACATTATGTACAACAACATCAAGGAGTCCTTGATCTTAAACTATAAAAATATACTGTCTTTTATTTGCACACATTATCACTTTTTTGGTAATTGATTATTCATCGACCTCTACTCCGCCCCAGTTTCATTTTATTAACTCGTTGTGAATGATTATCAAAATAGTGGCTCTGGTTTTATCACGTTCTGAGACACGTTACTTATACTGAATGCACTACACTTCTAGTATATTTTCTGAACCATTAGTTGCGGAATTGTTTTCAGTAGGCAAAGGAGCAGGAGTAATTGTCACTTCACAGGAGACTCGCCTCGTGTTGTCACCATCTTCATCATTTTCCTCTTCATCCTCGTTTTCAACGTCGATATCTTCTTCTTCTTCCTCCTCCTCCTCCTCTTCCACCTCTCCTTCCTCCGGCTTCTCTGAAGCAACAGATGTATCGGGGGATACTGTGCGGCCGTAATCTAACGTAGGAAATGAAGAGGCAGCAAAAACAGCTGAGAGCGGGCTAAAGTCAGCGGCCGAGACCAACGAAGGCCTAATAGGAGTTAAGGGTGGTGGTAGAGGACTCCTCCATGTCTCCTGGGCAGGTTTCGGAAGAAGTAAACGCCTGGTGCCACCGTCCAGTATAGTCGGGCCATCATTTTCATGTTTCTTTAAATGGCGGTCAAGGTTAGTCTGTTGGCCGAATGCTCTGTCACAAAGACGACATTTGTAAGGTTTTTCTTTATTATGAATATTGCGCACGTGACGCTGCAGGTTAGATGATATACTGAAGGACCTCTCGCAGAATTTGCACTTGTAAGGCTGTTCCCCCGTATGAGTTCTTAAGTGTCGAGTCAAATTTGCTGATCGGGGAAATACTTTCCCGCAAAATTTGCAGCAATATCTTTCCCTGGGCTTTGAATGGTGGCTCAAGGAGCCTGGGGTCGGGGTAACCTCCGATAGCCGATGGTCGCTCAGGGCCTCGTACAGTGCCGGATGTCTAGGAGGGCCAGTGAGCGCAGGGTACGCTCTCATAAACGGATATGAGTACGGGCTGCCAGGTAAATGCAAAAGTGGATACTGTGGACTCGTCGGGGTCGGTCTTGTAATCAACGAAGGGTACTGCATTTCCTTACTCACCCGAGCATAGAGCAATGAAGCTGGTGCTAAAGGTCTCGGGTACAAAAGTGGCACTGGTGCCTTGTGTGCAATACTTGAGGGCTCGGTGAAAGAAAAGTTAAGGGGACACTCTGAGGGTCTTTTCGTGGCCCTTTCTGATGACGAAGGCGATTCAGAACGAGCTGATGACGATGAGGGCGATGGCAGTGGCTGCGAAGGCGACCTCTCCTGGTGAAGAGAAAGCCGAAGAACAGGGGTCATATTTGGGGACATCTGATTTGGACTCGTCACAAGGTTCATATTCTCATCTTCCACTGTTCGACGTTTCTTAAATTCCACTCTCAGGTCAAGTGGCTGTTCAGATTCGGCTGGGTCAAGAGGTCGCGTCGCAGACATCATGGTTAACTGTCTGTTAGATCTTGAAAGATCAAACGGAAGATCAGTGGCCGTTCTTGGTTCCTCAGAAGCCTCTTCACTCTGACGAAGATCAGGACAAGATGCAGCCATCTTGGGCGAGTTTTGTGGTTCAGGTTGCGAAGAGTGGTGAGTCAGATTCGTAGATTCTTCGTAAGTCGCCGCTGGTCTTGAAGGCTTGGCAGGCACCACACGTGCTGCCACGTGCACAAGCGACAGCTCTGAAGGCTGCGAAAGTGACATGATGGCGGCACTCGGCCAGTGGGTGGTGGCAGCCAGGTTGCTCAAACAGACGTCACAAGGGCGAAAGATGACTCTCTCCTTGACGTATACGACTGTAACAAAAGAGAAGAGAAATGCTGTTAGCTTTCAATCCAAACTAGGAAATCATCCACATGTACAAAATTGAGAGAGAGAGAGAGAGAGAGGATAAAACCTTATGTATCTCTTGTCCCTCTCTCTGTAACTGATAACGTGTTACCAAATACATTAAAGATAATACCTGAACTCAAGATAAAACCAAAGTAGTAATTAATACGAGAGAGTTAGGTTGAACGGGTACTCTGCAGCGAAACACAAAAGGGGAAAGTGTTGTACTGCTGCCTTGATCTTTAAGTTAACCACAGCTACACATTCGCCTCTTGGATTTTCCCAATTGTTTCTTTACTTCTTTGTAATACAGGAAAGAGAACGGCACGCCAAATGTGCTTTAATGACTTATTGTGTTCCCCGATTTAGAACATTTTTAATTTCGCACAATGCACATCATGCTCAGTTTATATTTCTCAAGTAGCATGTCACAGTTTTCCATATCTAATGCTAATATTTTACATGTATCTTCTATTACCACCACCACCTCCAAAATTTAATAATAATAATAATAATAATAATAATAATAATAATAATAATAATAATGGTAAAAAACTTTAAAAGAGGCCGAGTTATTACGATACAATCCGAAGGCGAGAATCGTAATCGACCTAATCTAACCACCGTCATGACAACATTAAGGCAAGCAGAGAAATACGGGAGCTGAAGGAGTAATGATGTCGTCCACTATGAGAAAAGATTAACTTTGATCTTCTTACATTACAGGAGCTGTTAAAAGGCAACTGTATAAAGAGTTAAATAACATCATGATTCTGATGGTAGCAACTTTCATTACCGGAAAGATTTCAACGTTATTTACATCATCAAATGATTAAAAACAAAAAAGCCAATGGATATATCATAAAAAATCTCGTTCACACAAAATAAATATCTTACAAATACTATGCATATGTATATATGCATACATGCACACTATCAAACTCCTAAGATCATTTATATGTCAGGCTTATCTTATGTGCAAGGGTTTGTGTGACCGGTATTTGCCACTAATCATTAGTTGTGTAACTTCCGTGAAAACATGTCACTTTCATACGGTGGTGCGATTTCACCAGGCAAAACTCCACTGTTTTTGCAGGAAAATTTCTGTCTTTTTATTATTATTTTTTTTATTATTATTAGTAACTTTGATACATTAACTGTCAGTATCAGGTGTCCGCCAAATATAGCGCTTAAATTTACTACGCACAGATTATCAATGATTCTATATTTACCCAGTAAACTACTAACATAATTAATCATTTTCTTTTGCAATACAGGTAAATAACAAACGTTTCATCTTCCACTTAGTATCTTAACATTCGTATACTGATCATCAAATGAAATAATCATTAATAGTAATATGTTATGATCATTTATATATGATTTTCTGGGTACAATATATTTTGGCGCTTATAATATATATATATATATATATATATATATATATATATATATATATATATATATATATATATATATATATGTGTGTGTGTGTGTGTGTGTGTGTGTGTGTGTGTGTGTGTGTAGGAATAATAGCCGAATCAATCTTTTTAAAGAATAACTGCTTTGACGAACTCCGATGGACACTTGTAGCCAAAAAACCGACGCATATTTGTTTCTTGACCATTATCCAAAAATGACAATTACCTAACTAAAGATCATTCAAATGGTTTTCTTTTCTATCGTCGTTATTGTCATTCAAGGACACGCCCAAATATTTAGGCAGATTTCTGAGAGAGAGAGAGAGAGAGAGAGAGAGAGAGAGAGAGAGAGAGAGAGAGAGAGAGAGAGAGAGAGAGAGAGAGAGAGAATTATTTTTCCCTATTCTTTCTGCTACAAATGCCATGCAATCAACAACACTGTAATGAGTGTTTGTGACCCTCACTTTCGTGAAAAATAGAGGGTCATGTAACCTA